>NC_056725.1:1785229661-1785444661 GCF_019279795.1 Protopterus annectens | reverse complement strand
ACACACACAAACATGTATATATATATATATATATATATATATATATATATATGTCTACATATATATATATATATATATATATATATATATATATATATACACACACACACACACACACACACACACACACACACACACACACACACACACACACACACACATTTATTTATTTTATTTATTTTACATTTGTTGACCGGGTAAGTCCAACTGGAACCAAGTCCATTTTCAGCGGAGGCCCGGGGAGATAAGCTCCAGCAGAATACAGTCAAAGTAGCAGAAGAGCAAAAGTAACATTGATTATACAATAATATTTACAATTGGGTATTGATGTTGTTTAGACAAGGATAACTGAAAGATACTTTCAGCCAAGCAGTGTTACAGATTTTTGAATTTTTACAGAAGTTCAAACTTAGTACAATAATGGTAACAGAAGAGCAGATGAACATTAAATATAAGTAATATTTAAGTAATCAGGTTAAATTGTTATTAAGACAAGGAATACAATAGAAGTACAATCATACAGGCAGTGTTACAAAATTCCATTTTTTGAGGGTGGTCTTAGATAAACAAAGGAAAAAAAAAACAAGTTGGATTGACAAAAATACATGCACTGTTAGAATTAGTCAGGTTTGTCACAATGACATATCCATTTTTGTTCTAGGTATTGTTTGATAGAGGCTTTGAATTGGACTGGGGAGGAGAGCAAGGTAATGGCATCTGGAAGTTTGTTCCAGGTTCTGCCTACAGAATTAGCAAATATGGCCATGCCAGCTGCATTGTTGATTTTAGTTGTTTCTATTTGTAGCTTATTGGATGAGTGGAGCATTCTTGAGTTGTTGTGAGGGAAGATGTGATGACTAAGGGCTGGAATGTGATTTGGGTTTTATAGGATTTTATTAGCCAATATTAGCAGGTTATACTTAACAAGATTGGGAAACTCCAACCATCCAAGTTGTTTGAGGTTAATGCAATGGTGGGTTCTAAAAGGAGAACCCATAGCAAACCTAGTGATTTGATTGTAGCAGGCTGCAAGTTTGTTAAGATCAGTTTTACTTATATTTTCTAGAAGTGGGGAAGCATATAGTAGGATGGATAGTAGGCGCGAGAGTGCAATGGCTATTTTAACTATGGGGTGAGGAAGGTTTTTAGTCTATAGAGTGAGCCGAGTTTTTTGGTTATGGTTTTGATAGTTTGGCTAATATGGAGGTCAAATTTTAAATAGTTATCTATTGTAACACCTAACAATTTGGTATTGGGGTCTGGGGAAATAATTGTCCCATCATTAGCTTGGATGGTAAAGGAGAAGGGTAAGGACCTCTGGGTTGATGAAAATATAAGCAGTTTGTTTTTTTTGGGATTGAGTTGTAGGCAATGTTTGGATAGCCAATTTTCTACCACAGAAAAAGTAGTCTGGGTGTCCCTTTTTAGATCATCTGGTGATGTAGCTGAGCAGATTAAAGTGGAGTCATCAGCATACTGACTACAGTTGATGTTTGGTATGATGGTTGGAAGATCATTAATAAAGATGGAAAACAATAGTGGTCCTAGTATGGAGCCTTGTGGAACTCCAATAGTAATGGGTAATAGATTTGAGAGCTTATTTCGCCAAATGACTGCTTGTTTCCTGTCATGGAGATAGGATTTAAACCAAAGAAGGGCACTGGGATGTAGTCTAAGTGTCTGCAGGGTAGAGATCATAAGGTGATGGTCGACCATGTCAAAGGCCTTGGAGAGGTCTAGGAAGAGGGCAGATGAGGTGCTATTATTGTTGCGGTTGTCATTAATAGTGTTAGTGAAGGATAGTAGGGCAGAGGTAGTACTATGATGTGGTCAAAAACCATGTTGGGTATCAGCCATTAAGTCATTTTGGATTAGGTGTTGCATAAGTTGTTTGTGTATACATTTCTCCATAATCTTGGCTAGTGGGGAGAGTATGGCTATGGGTCTGTAGTTGGAGTATTCAGTGGAGGGACGTCCTATATGTAGTGGAATAACATAAGATGTTTTCCAAATTATGGGAATGTTGGCTTCGGAAATGGTTCGGTTGATTAGTATGGAGATGGGATAGGCAACAGTGTCAACTGTCAATTGTAGATATTCTGCTGGGAGTTGGTCAGCAGATAGGGTGGTGGGTTTTCGTTTTTTGAGAAGCTTGCAAATATAGGAGGCAGGTACAGGCTGAAAGCAAAATACATTTTGGGTACCAGAGTTATTGTTGTTTTCTTCCAGGGTACTTTGAGGTAGTTGGCTTGCAAGAGCTTGAATGGTTTCAGTAAAAAAATGATTGAAGCCATCAGCAACCTGTTCAGTGGTTTTATTAGAGTTAGCAGCTGGGTTGGGGGTTGAGGTTTTACCTGGATACAGTAATTTGTTGATCCCAGCCCAGAATTTTTGAGGATTATTCTGATTATTCACCTGTAGTCTACAGTAATAGTCTTTTTTATCAAGTAGGACAAGTCTTTTTGTATCATTCCTTGCCTGTCTGTATTTGTTATGATCCTGGGGATTTTTGGTAGTTCACCAGGTGGCCCGTAGTTTGTTTCTACTAGAGATTTTTGTTCTTGTTTCTTTGGAAAGCCAGGGGACATTGCTTCCTTTTGTTTTTTTATGGCGCACAGGAGCATGTAGGTCTAGGATTTCTATAAATTTGTTGTTGAAGTAAGTTAGATCTTCCTCTAAGCTAAGATGCTTTAGTATAGTCCAGTTGCAGGACTTAAGTTCTAGTTGAAGTTTGGCAGGATCAAGGTCTCTTTTGCTTCTAACCTTTCTAAGCAAGGGTGGTTGTGGGGATTTAATTTTATGTTTAATTACATATATAATTGCACACACACACACATATATATATATATATATATATATATATATATATATATTTATGCAAATACATGTCCCCTTCCATGATATCTGTGAGGGAACATCACACATATCAATACACAACATATATATATATATATATATATATATATATATATATATATATATATATATATATATATATATATATATATATATATATATATGTGTATATACAGCAGTACAGAATTTGACATGTGGTGTGTAACTCATGTTGAGAACACATCGCATTTGTTCGTGAAGGTAGGATTTGTATGTTGGTGAAGGCTAGTAGGCAAACTGTGGTATGTAGATTGGGTCTGCAGACAGAAAAGACAGCATACAGGGCTGGTATATGACACATGTGGTGTGTAATCACCATGAATGGGGAGTGTTGTTTGGAATGTGCATGCCGTTTAACCGCCATATAGAAGCAATGGGACCAAGGTCCCCACCCACGGATAGTCATGACAGCATCTTTATTGTCATGATTGTACTTGGGCTGTAGGCTGTGCAGGAGGAGCAAGCATGGTCACCCTGTGTATGTGTACTGGAGGGCTCCAGGTGATGTAGCAAGTCCCCCATGTCTCTGTGGAGCTCTCTATGCACCAGATCCTGGTCCTGACTTTGGGTGACAGGGTTGTGTCTGTGTGTGCTCGTGGGGGGGGGGCACCAACTCCTGAAGTGGTTCCACCTGTAGGTAGTGCAGGACCCGTAGATGATAAGGTCCCATGGTAGGTCCCAGATGCAATGTGGCCTGGTAAGATGGCCAGATGAGGTGGGACAGGTGGTGCTGCTGGCAACTAACCCCTACACATTCTGTTGTGTCACTGTTATGGAACATATGTGGGCTGTAATAGTCCACACAATCCTGGAACATGTAAAGCACCATGCATAGATATCCCCAATAACACAATGGCAGATGTGCAGCAATCACATAGCATGCATACCACATGCACCTGTAGAACTATAGTGGCACTGACAATGGCATGCAGGTGAAATAGTCTGTAACAGGCCAGCAAAGATAGTGTCCCCACAGGGAACATGGCTACAAACACATAGCACAAAGTGTGGTACAAACACAGCACAAAGCATGGTACATTACAACATATGTCCCAATGGTAGGTAAGCAGTCGACAAACCAGTTGCGTTGTGTGAACAGTTTGTTGTAGCTGATATGGTGGGGGGAGACAGAGATGTGTATTAAGAACTATGGTAACCCTGCTGTATGAGTTGCTCAGACCTATTTCCATCTTTATGTCTTCCAGGGAAGATGCCTCACACAAGACTGCCACCATTCAGTGCCGCAGAAATGGAGGTAATTGTGGAATACATGATACAGCACTACCCACTGATTTTCAGCCGGACAGCCCGTGATCAGCAGGAGAGGACCATCCTTTAGATGATCTAGTCCACAGGTTCAATGATGTCTGCCTGCAGAACCGCAGTTATGATCAGGTCCGGCATCATTGCACTGACCTGCTTTGCCATGTATGTCGAAGTGCAGCTGCTGTATGGGGGGACCACCTTACAACATGGGGGGTGTATGCCATCCATCCACCCCTCACTCATGTGGAGGAGCTTCTCAGCAGCCTTGTGGCACCTGCCCACCTGCAGAATCCACAACTGGCAGGGGGCATTGTGTAGGTAGGTTCCACTGATACACCGGCTGAGGAGCGTGCAGGTAAGGCCCCAGTGCAAATCATTAGACCACTCTTGTGTATGCATCAACATCTGTACAGGTAGATTATGCATATCTGAGATGTCATATACATAGTCTGTTGCTGTGTAGTACTAATAAACAGTTGTGCATAAGCTGTAGTATTGTGGACATCTACTGTTGATGTACCATAATGCTGCACTCACCCTTTCGGAATGCCACAGGTGTGACCACTGACATCAACTCTCTCACACTCTTATGTAGGTCCCTCCAGGATACCACTGAAGCAGCAACCTGTAGCCGGTGAGTATGGTTCATGTACATGCTTGACAATACACCGGGCATGTAATAGCTATGGGATATTCCATGCGCACATCTAACACGCCTACCCATACTGCATACTGTACACCTTCATGTTTCATTGCTGTGAAATGCACTGCATCACAGTGGAGACCATGATGGGGTATTGGAAGAGTACGTCAGACACATGCAAGATAACTAACATCCTGTCATTGTGAAATGTGTCCACAGGGATAAGAAGTATGGCAGGACACATGGCCTACAGTAGGGACATGTGTGAAACAACACCATCATATGGTTCTACAATTGTAAATATACCTGTATTACAATACCAACCGTTACAGATTGACACCATGTCATAACATAGTACTGTGGTCCACATAATTAGCTGGTAATAGGCTGCTGCACGTAGTGTCCCATTCTTGGGACACTGCAAACTGACACATGTGTATGCCATAGTTGTCAAGCATCTGCAAAAAGGCTGGAGGTGGGGAGGGTGTGTCATAATGATACAACAGTGCACTGCAGCAGGGATCCTACTTATGCTAAGAATGGCTGTATCTGCACACAATCAGGTTAAGTAACTGTGGCAAACATAACCCTGACTCCACAGCAATAGTGATATCAGTGTGTGAACTCTAAGGGATGTGCACATGCATGGACCTTGCAACCATGCAGAGTTGTGGGACATGTGTAGGGCACCCCCCCATAGCCATGGTAAGGTCTGGCGGCTGTCAGTGTAATAGTCTTGTATTGGTCATACGCGCACCACTGATGCTGGGATCTGTAAAGCAGACATCAGGCATTCACAAATGACATATGTTCACATATCATCCCAGGTATGAGTTGCTCTAACACATAGGGGCTGTGAGCATTGGAGCTGACATAATGGACACAGTACTACACATGCAGCAATGGTTTGTACACCTGTGAGGTATGGTGCACAGTACAAGGCAGGGTGCAGAACAGGTCCACATTAACACTTTGTACATGGGTGCAGTGTTATCAAGGGGAAGGGCCATCACCTACCAACACAGCCCATGCATCACAAACATGTATACTGGTGCTAGCATGAAGTCACTATAGATGCACTGCATGCTGTCGAGTTGCATATGTAATGCGAGCTGACAGAAGGGTAATGGGAGGACTGCATGTACAAAAGTTGTGCAACCTCACATGTAGGTGTGTGTGTGTGTGTGTGTGTGTGTGTGTGTGTGTGTGTGTGTGTGTGTGTGTGTGTGTGTGTGTGTGTGGAGGGTGGGTGTGTGTTGATTGTGTCTGTAAGTGCAGTCTGGAGTGGAGTGTGGTTGATGCATGTCAGATGTGTGTGTACATATGCGTCTGTTGATGTGGGTGTCCATGTATGCACAGGTGATTGTAAGAGTTGATCACATGGCAGTACTTCTACTTGGGATTGTGCCATACATGTACATGGAGTGACACGAGACACCAGGACAACCTGTCTGATATGTGAACACAGGACAGCTGATAGCATAACTAGGTCTGCAGCATAGAACGTGCATTGGGAGGGAATGTACACACCAGGTAAACAGATCATATTGCCAGCAGCAGATAGATAGACTACCCATGTATGCAGCACTACTAAAGCAACGGGGAATTACCAGAGCACACCAGCGAGTGTATCCAGATATTACTGTTGTCCACATGATAGGTTGATTGTGCAGCAGATGTGGCATGAAATGAGCAAGACTGCAGTATGAGACTCCGGTGTGTGAAATATGTAGTGAATGTAGAAGCCCCAACCATATAGGGGGCATGTACACCATGTCTGGACATACACAAGGTAACACTGGATGACAGCAGTGGGGCCATGTACAACCTACTCCACTCAAGTCAGGGAGGTGATGGAGTAACATGTCATGTGTTGTGATCACACGTGTAGGCATGGAGAGGAATGATATGTTAATGGGTAGTATTAATGAGTGTATGTTAGCAAGTGCCATGCAGGATGGGGAACACATGTAACTGAATGTGGGACTGTCTGTAAACTCAGGGACAGAGAGGTAGTGAGGTGGACTGTCAGTGTGTGTGTGTGTGTGTGTGTGTGTGTGTGTGTGTGTGTGTGTGTGTGTGTGTGTGTGTGTGTGTGTGTAAATGTGTGTACTATTATGCAATGCTGTACAGGTCTTAAAGTGTGTGTTTGTTTCCCCCACAGGTGGCGAGGTGCATCAGGATCCCTCCTCATGCAATCTGAGGTTGGTGTCCATTCAGACACCGATGATGATGATGATGGTACTGTTGAGGCACAGGTGAGGCTGTCAGAGGCTGACACTGCGCCATCATGTGTCATAATCCTCCTAGCCACCCCACACCTGCACGCAGTTACAGTGCCCATACAAACCCCATCACAAGTGGCCATAGCAGAGGGACAGTTGGCGGTTGGTACCGGTGACCAGGAAAGTGTGGTTTCCATGCCAACTGCGTTGGGTCAAAGTCAGCATAGCTAAATGCCCAGCAGGGCACCACATCAGCAGATGTACCATGGTGCTTGTGGGAGGGCCGCTGGTCATCATTCCCCTGGCAGAGGCACCACAACTGGTACCACCAGGAGCATGTTTCAGGCTGTCATGAAGGCACAGGCATGTATGTAAATGTACACCAGATACGGCCTGAGGCTGCAGAGGGCTGTTTTATCATCTGTAAGTGACAACATCAGTGAACTTGCTACTGCCATCCATGAACATAATGAGATCATGGATAGACAGTGGGGTGAGATGGTGGGCCTCCTCGACCATGGTATGTCCGTGCTTGAACATGTGGTGGTAGTGGTGCGACAGCTGTGTGGACGTAGGCCAGAAACACCAGCAGCTGGTGGCCAACGTGGACATGCTAGGATGCCAAGCCAATCCTGTAGTGGCAGTACCAGCCCTAGCACACCACTGGGGGTGCTGTCCACACCACACCACAGCAGGCCTTGTGCACATGGCCCTGGCCCATCCCAGACGGGACATGGTTCAAGCGGACATCTGACATCATCAGGGGAGAGTAGCATCTTAAGGTCTGTACCTGCATGTGCCCATGGAACCCCTGGTAGGCACAGTCAGCATGTCCATGGCCGGAGGTGGTGAACTGCACAACCTGCAAGGTATGATCTGCAGCTATCCAACAACATCTGTATTGGGCAGCCACATGGCATAACTGTGTGCATGTATACCCACACACTATGCAACCACACCTAGGGCAACCCCATACCGACACACACCACATCACCACACCCCGAACAAAGAACTAAACCCCTCACCCACACACATGGTGACAAATGTATGGACCACCAGTGATCTGGCCTCTGGCAAGCCAGCAACACACCCTGGGCATATAATGATACATGTGCCACATCCCTGTCATCCATAATATCGATGCAGGGACAGGCTAATATGGTTGTGATGCACACGGTGACTGTAATAGAGTGCTGCAATATACTGCAGTGTAAGATGTTGTCAGGGGTAATGTGTAATGTGTACATGTTAGGTAGTGTAACCATCCAGCTATGATGCATTTCAGTTGTTAGTAACACTGATTGATTGTGATCTCCATAATGTTATCCATTTGTGTTGTAGGTGTACATGTGTCAGCAGGAGGATGGTTTGCAGTCATATTCCACAAAGGTTATGGCACTGTGGTGACACCATGGCCATGACATATCTGGTGTACAGTTGCATACATGTCACAGGTTTATATAACAGTTATTGCCTGTGCCACATTGACAGTTGACCCGCTTGGACATGTATAATCTGCAACCATATGTCAACCCATCCACATACGCACACATCCTTACTTGGCAGCACTCTGACTAGACCCCTACCTAGTTATGTAGTGCTACTGAACTGTGTGGCTTTCATTGCATACACCACACAATGTTTAGGGTGAGATGCGTACCAGGTTACATCTTACATGCAGAACATCCACAGACATATACAATATGGTAATGGGGGATTTAATGGTTGTATATGGAGAATACATAATGTATCATACCATCATATACACATTGACAGACACATAACAGGCAGACACACATCTTATAGACCTGGGCTTATTGGTGCTAACTAGTCCATGTGTCCAATATGTTGCAGGTAGGCTGCACACAGCACATTCCTAACTGGGCTGTATTGTGTTATCAGTTACCTGTATGGTTGATGGTGACAGTGGTCACCAGAAAGTGGTATGTGGGACATATAACAGTTGTACCATGGTGTAATGACAGTGTACACAGGACTCACATTCCCCAATTGATATTGTACATATTGGAACCCATTATGATAGTCTGACATACCCACTATCACACATTGCCCATAACGGCAATGCAACCCATTGTATATCACAACAGTGGTACTACAGGGATATGCATGTAATGCACATGCACCAGGCATAGTAGGGTGTTGCATTGCGATGCCTCACCTATGGTCAGCGGCAACACTATCTGTACTACTGTGTGGCAATGTGCAGTGTAATAGGAGTATGTGGCCTTGGAATGGTGTACCCTACAGATATGCAGACATGCACAGATACACACACTTGGCAGACCTCAATGGGTTTCCCATGCCTATCAACCCATTTGTATAACACTGTTGTGCTGGTAATGCAAGGCACATGTAGCTGTTAAGGAGAGGAGTGTAACAGGGTACATGTCATGTCCAATACAACAGCGGCCACAACTGACTATGGCAATGGGAGTGGCGGTGGTTGTGAAGGCTGTCATGGAATTCCCAACTACAGGTGTACTAACACACAAACAATGCTATCCTCAGTAATGCACACATACACGTGTCAATACTTTGGTGCATTGCTGCAGGTGGTCATAGCTGTGTACCTGGCTATTGTCCATGGAGGGATTGGATGTGTGTTCATTAGTATCATGCCACCTGCCATGTGCCAGCAGGCAATCTATCGACAGACAACATGTTAGTGACTGGCAGGGTGAGAGTAACATGCATCAGCCAATCCTCTGGGTGCCCTCTGCACATGGCCACTGATGTGATCCAGTTGACATGTATGCAACATGTATTACACCACATGGTTAATGTCTGTGATGGAGACCTGTACCCAAGCATGTCCAGTTGACTGTGATAGTGTAGTGTAGGTACCCATGTCATGTGGCCCATACAGAGTGTTGTCTCCTATATGTGACAGGTAGTACACAGCTGGCTAGACATGTCAGCGTCAATCAATCATAGGTTGTCTGTATGTATCCCAGCTGGTTACCTGCCATCTGCACATCTATAGAGGGACTGACAGACACCAATTTGGTGAGTAGCTATGCAGTAGGATGAATGTGTCAAAAGATGGATGTTTGACAACAATATGTATGCCATTACTACATGCTGTAAGCCCTCACTAACATGTGCTGTACAGATGGTACTCCACAGTTACATTCCACATGTCTGATTATTATCCAGTAGGGGATATATACGGTGACACAGCCCACATACCAGGAACATGACAGTGTGGCCTCAGAGTGCAGCTATGCCATCAGGTGTGCTTATTGTCAGTAGTAATGTTAGCACTTTACCCTTCCCTGGGTCAGCACTGTCAACAGTAGTAATGCCATGTTATACTACATGTCAGTGTGACAGCAAGTTCCTTGGGTTGCTATCCCTGCATGTAACACATTCACATGGATAACAATTCTATGCATGTCTCATATACTTTTGTGTCCCAGACATGACACTCAAAACCCTTTGCTACTGTAATGACAGCACATAGACACATGTACTGTACATGGCAGTCCATACACTTATTACAGATGTAATTTCCTGGGGGTTGATGTAGCCTTGTATGTTATGCAGAGATAGCTTTTGTGTAGATGATAAGCCACAGAGTATAGCTGGAGGTTTTCTAGACGGTCAGCATAGGCCATCTGCTTTAGGCCTGTGATTCTTATAGTGAGGTATTTCCACTGCCTTCCCAGCTGCCACAGATGTCTTGTGAGGTACATACCAAAGGGGGCATTGTACTCTATACTGGGTGTAATGAGGGATGAGTACAGTGGGACAATTGCCTCCTTTTTTCTGGATGTATAGCCCTCAGTGATGAGGTGTGCCACACAGAAGAATTTCCTTACTGTTATGACAATGTAGTTAATGAAGGTGAGACCACTGTCCACCTGTGTCCCTATGTCTGTCAGCACACTTCCGGTGTTTAGTGTACTGCCACCTATGTGGTAATTCATGGGTACATGGTATTTCAAAAGGGGCTAACTATACATTACTTGGCATTAAGTTTGAGTCCATGGCTCTGGCACCAAGCATCTGTTTCTGTAAAGCCATGTTGTAGAATATTCACATCATTTGGGGATGCAATAGTGGCTCCCAGTTTGCAGTCATCTGTGAACTTTGTTAGCCAGAATCCCGTAGTGTTGGCCTGTACTTCAGGAAAGTAGATGCCAAACAAGAGCTGTCCAGGACTGACCCTGAGGTACTCCACTTGTCACTTGTCTGAAGCAAGGATTGGAATTGGCTACTTTTACAGGCTGGGTTACATCAGTAAGTCAGTTGGCAACCCATCGAGTGACATAGGAGTTTATGGCCAGCTTTGTAAGTTTAACTATGTATCCAGAGTGGGGGATATTGTTGAAGGCCTTGGCCAAGTCCAGATAGGCTGTTTGGACCACCTTTCCCTCTTCCACAGCTCTGGAGACTGATTCAAAGTAGCCAATCAGGTTCAGAAGAAAAGATCGGCCCTTCACGAGCCCAACCTGGGTGGGGTCCAGTGTTTGCTGGTTGCTAATGTCTTTGTTTATAAGTTGCATGATAATGCATTCCATGCCCTTGCAGATCAGGCTTGTCAGACTGATGGGATGGTAGTTCCTGATCCAAGGTAGATTCCCCCTTGTGGAGTGTGATAATTGTAGCTGTGCGCCACTCAGTGGGATCAAAGCCTGAGGTGAGGCTATGATTAACCATGGCACTTAGGTGAGATGCAGGTTTATTTTGTAGTTCATGTAGTACACAGCCCAGGATGTCATCTGGTCCCATGGATGCTGCATTCCTAGCAGTGGATACTGCGGGTTCCACCTGTGTGGCCGTGATTACTGGAATTTGCAGTCTTTTGGTACTGAGATGGGCCATTTAGGGGGTAAGAGGAGGGTGAATGTGGCACTAAATCAATCTGGCCGGATATTGGCAAACTCCTTGGAATAAGTATATTTAATATCATTCTGTTGTAGCTCAGAGCAATTCTCAGCATTGCCGTTTAGATCCTGGATATAACTATGTGGAATGCCTTATGGTTGTCTTTGGAAACTATGGCAATTATATTTATGTAACAGGCTGTGGTGGATTTTGAGGGATATCAGCTTCTTACTGAGGCTGGTAAGGGAGCAGTTTGCATTTTGGGATTATCCTTTTTTCTGCAACAGTTTCATCCTTCTGTTCTATAGTTTGTTTATGGCAGTGGAGCACAAGATTGGCTTCCTTTTTTGGAGGACAGAGTCTTGGTTCTATTTGGGATGGCACAAGTCATGCATGAGTGGATGTGCTCATACAGTGCCTTAGTGTAGGATTCACCAGTTGCACTTTCAGCTCCCATCTCCATAGGTGTCATGAAGTGTGTCAATTCTGACTTGAGTAGCATGGTGTTGGCTTTGGAGAGGGGGTTTTATGGAGATTTCCTTACTGGTGGGTGGGAGTGGGATGTGGATGTCAACGGTGATTACCTTATTGTCAGACCTGACCAATGAGAGGTTGACCACTGGTGTGGAGCATCTTACTCCTATGTTGCTAATGACCAGGTCTAGGATATTGGAGACCCTGGTTGGACAATGGATTAGTTGATCCAGGGGGTTGGAATGTATGAATTCCAGGAACCGTTGGTAAAAGGTGTTGGTACCCGAGTTGTTTTCCCAGTTAATGGCAGAGTAGTTGAAATCACTCAGTATTATGGTGTTTGGTTGCATTTTAATATTGTCCAGTATTTTTATAATGGTGTAGTGAGAATCTTGGGGCAAGAAAAGGGATCTGTAGCAAGCTACAATTTGGTGTAAAAGGAAAAAACAACTTCGGCAACCCGAATAAAACTGTGACAAACTGATGAACAGCAACCAAAGGTGAGAAAGAAAGTGGCCACACAGTCGGATCGTATTTTTAAGCTTTCTTCCACTTTAATATCACGTGGACTTCTTCAGAAAAACCAGGACGCCTCCCAACGTCCTGGTTTTATAATCATTAGACAGGAAATGATGTTATAATCTTGAACATTACTATTTACATTCAAGTATCAAAGTGAAAAACACTTAAATAACACTTTTATATAAAAAAAATTATTTATAAACTACACTGATTTTTAAAAATTACATACTTTGAAAACTTTCGTTTTCTCAAATTGTCTATATAGAACCTTGTTGAACATTGACATGAATTTATGACTGTTAGCCATATAAGACTTGATACGTGCATAATCAACTAATGCCAGAATAACTTGAAATTACAACAATGTGTGGATATACATATATATATGACAGAAGCTGATTTGGCTGTAAAGAGCTACTTTAATAATGATAATAACTCCTTGTGCTAAAATGCCTCGTAGAACTTCTACAATGATGAATAAATGTCTAACGTGGACAAATAATTTATGTCAAAACTTTGTCTGTCCGATGTGTCTCTCATAATAAACCATATTTAAATATGAGCATATCCATTGGGCCGAATCCTTTACAACCCACCTAACTCCTATGGTCCCCTGATGTGACCACATATGCGCACTTGCGCGCCTCACTACTGGCGTCCACATGCCTACCAAGGACACATAACACTACAACGCTCCTCTCGCCATTGCAACACCCAGTGTGTACCTGGGCGCCTACATGCCCCCAAAAAACACAAGTGCACATGCGACCGCACAGATGTGTATGTGTGTGTATGTCCACCAACACCACCAGAAATATCCTTGTGTGTGAGATGGAACTAATCTGAACTCGTTCAAAAAAGGTTATGACCAATCCATACACCTATACAGTCTTACTACAAATATGGAATCTAAAATTTAAGCTGTTGACTTTTTCCCATAAGATTCACCAATGAATTATCATACTGTTAGAATAATCGTGGGGAAAACCTCATGTGCCTAATTTAGATATATTCAAATACTTTGAAGTTATTATCTGTTGTTTAAGAAGCATTTGATATTGGTAGGCATGTGGACGCCAGTAGTGAGGCGCGCAAGTGCGCATATGTGGTCACATCAGGGGACCATAGGAGTTAGGTGGGTTGTAAAGGATTCGGCCCAATGGATATGCTCATATTTAAATATGGTTTATTATGAGAGACACATCGGACAGACAAAGTTTTGACATAAATTATTTGTCCACGTTAGACATTTATTCATCATTGTAGAAGTTCTACGAGGCATTTTAGCACAAGGAGTTATTATCATTATTAAAGTAGCTCTTTACAGCCAAATCAGCTTCTGTCATATATATATATATGTATATCCACACATTGTTGTAATTTCAAGTTATTCTGGCATTAGTTGATTATGCACGTATCAAGTCTTATATGGCTAACAGTCATAAATTCATGTCAATGTTCAACAAGGTTCTATATAGACAATTTGAGAAAACGAAAGTTTTTTAAAGTATGTAATTTTTAAAAATCAGTGTAGTTTATAAATAATTTTTTTTATATAAAAGTGTTATTTAAGTGTTTTTCACTTTGATACTTGAATGTAAATAGTAATGTTCAAGATTATAACATCATTTCCTGTCTAATGATTATAAAACCAGGACGTTGGGAGGCGTCCTGGTTTTTCTGAAGAAGTCCACGTGATATTAAAGTGGAAGAAAGCTTAAAAATATGATCCGACTGTGTGGCCACTTTCTTTCTCACCTTTGGTTGCTGTTCATCAGTTTGTCTAAGCTACAATTTGGATTACAGTCTTACCTAGTGTTAGTTGCATCTGGAGATTCTCAGATGCATTGTGTTGGGAACTGGGCTGGAGGTGTGAATAACCTTGGTGAATATGGACACTCCTCCACCTGTAGTGTTGTGGACTTGGTTTGTTGCCAACATCTGTGATAAGAGTTGTAGCCAGGTATTACAGGTGTGCTCTCTGGAGCATTGAACCAGGTCCCATTTACTGCACAGATATCGATGTTCCCCAGTTGTAGGTGTGCCTCAAGAGAGTGCCTTTTTAGGTTTAGACTTCTAGGATTGAGTCACATTACCTTCAGTTTTGCATGCTTGTATCTTTTACAGTGGTGGCTTTGTCCTTTGAACCTTGCCTTGATAAGGCACTATGGGGGTGCCTAGAGCTGTAGCCAGTAACCTGAATCCCAGGAGTAACAGGTACAGACCATCTCTGGCAAAGCATCATGGTTTGTAAATCATGTCATCCCAGGCAGACAGACACTGGAACCCCTTTGAATGACATCAGATGCTTAGCTATTTGTTGAAGTCATTGCTGTATATATGTATATGTGTGCATGCTTATATGTATATATATGTACATATATATCTCCATATATGTATGTGGATATGTATATGTCCATATATGTATGTGGATATGTATATGTGTATATATCTACATAAATATGTGGATATATGTGTACACATATATATTTGCCATATGTCCAGAACATGGAGTGGAGTCCTACCTCAGCACCAATAGTCATGGATGTATTGCAGGTATATATGTAGACTGTTGCTACTGTCATAGGGGTGTCTTAAAAGACATGTTGGGTGTGAGAGGTCACATCTGCTGTAGACATGTGCACCATTGCCTACAGATAGACATCCTAATGGCAGCATAGTGCAGTACCACTGCTAGCACAGTAATGATCCTGTGGACTACAGCAGGGATATGACCAATATATGTGGACATTCTGGCACTCTGTGGTCAGTCCAGAAGTGTACACATGTCCCCTTCATGTGAGACATGTGGAACACACCTCCCAATGTGGATGTTACTAGCCATGTACATGTGTATATCACGACAATACTGGGGTACATATGCCCACACAGTGTATGTACGCACAAATGCCAGTCTGTCCAGATGCATAACACCTGGTGGTGCTGAGTTCACATGGCCACATACTACCCAGTAGATGGTGACATACATCTGTACAGCATACCACTGCTTTATCAGAAATACACAACAGTTATGCTGGCCTGGCAGCAGTATGTCTTGCAAATAACTGGACATAACAGCACACTGGGTAATTACAGTAGGCTGCTAGGCATGTCACAAAGCACTGGGCAAACTACAGGCAGACTGCCACAACACTGGGCTACATATTGTATGGGGGAATACACATGTACCTGTGATTATAGCAGGCTCGACACGCTGGTCACAGCAGAGCGTAGCAGACCCCTGTGAGATAATGCATACCCACATCCAATGTCACTGCAGCCACAGCCACATATGATACACAACCTTAATATGACACTGTAACGACTGTCTGATAAACAACATCCTCATATGTGCCACTCACACACTAACCCTATATACACTGGTCATGGCACAGTGTGGTCCGATGGCTGCCTGTGGTATGGGACATGTGTGTGTCTAGCCCTACAGACATGTGAGACAGTAGGGTACCATACACTGGAGCAGCAGGTAACATTAGATAGAATGGAACCAAGAACAATGGCATCTACCACAGTCTGTACAGAGCCCAAGGTTCATAAGCGCAATACACATACTATCGTCAATCATCCTAACTCAGGGGTCTGCAACCTGCGGCTCCAGAGCCAAATGTGTCTCTTCCATCCTGCTGTAGTGGCTCCCTGCCACCTCTGAGGATTAATGAACACTCTACAGCACAATACACACACACACACACACACACACACACACACACACACACACACACACACACACACACAGACACACAGACACACACGCACACACAAACACACACACAAACACACACACACAGAGTGATCAAGCAATCCCAACACAGGCACACAATTATGGACATATGTTAGGTATTGTTCTTATACACTTTGTTATTTTATATCTAGTATAACTATATATGAAACCGTATATGATCTGCTGTCTCCATTTTAGGACTCAGATAGATGTTGTGCCTCCCGATGAATTTAGTTTGGTGGGTGAGGGGTCAGGACTGGATCTTTGGATAGTGATGGTTGAAGACCCCCTGCTCTATGTACACAGACCACAGTACTGTAAACACAAACATGGAATGGCTAAGTAATATCCTCAGAAACAACCAGTACTACACACATGTCCAGCAGTCTGTTATCTGACTGGCTTGTTATCAGGTATGATGTCAATAAATAATGGTGTACAGAACATATGCACCATATATATGTGAGCTTCATCTGCACAGCACATGTGTGCACCTCTGCAGTCTAGAGGTCAGTGTATGTAACAGTGTTACATGCCCCTGTAAGTCAGTGTATGGGGGTATGCACCATGAGTATCCTAGGGTGTTACAACATGTGAGGAATGCCAGTATTAAGCTGCCTTAAAGTATACGGATGTACATTATCATACATTTCACCTTGTGAATATTGCTGGCCTACTGTTTACTGCCATCAGTGTGATTATGATGATTTCAGTTATGCATTGTTATGTAAAAGATACCAGCCATTGTGTCAGCCTAGGTCTTTTCCCCCTAGTGATTGCGTGCATAGTGTATGTAGAGGCCACTGGGCTATACATCTGCATTACATACTGTTGATTGCTTGTTATCCTGTGGCCCAGTCTGTCTTTTCTGTTGTACTACTTGAAGGCCTTGGCATGGACACCAACAGATGTGATGTTTTCGGATTACTGTAATAAATGATCTGTTTGAGAGTTGCATTACTCTGTTTGTATGTATTTCAAAGCATAATCATCTATATGACATGGCATATACAACTGTAACAGTACACAAATAAACCTTTCTTATGTATACCGACCTGTGTGTTGTGTTACATCCTTTGACTTCTCTGTGGGTATATGTTTCAAGCAACAATTGTCTTTGGTATCGGTGACTCATACATTGTCCATTGGATGAGGTTGCAACTGTAGGGATACTGGCTGTTCAATATGGTGTGCACTCTCTCTGACTATGTATCTTTCTAGACATACCCCTGTGTGTATGTGTAGGTATATACATATATATATATATATATATATATATATATATATATATATATATATATATATATACACACACACACACATATGCATATATAAGTATCTGCATACGTGTGTGTGTATATGTTTCTTAAGAATGTTTATCGCTTACACATTGTGCATTCACTATGGTAGCCAGACTGTACTGCATAATATGTTATCAATATCAGCCTGACATAATACATGTGGGATGGCTTGCTGTTAACATCTTGTGGCCATGTAGTGTCAGGTCCTGGTTATGGCATTTGCAACAGTTGGTAATGTATTGCAGGGTTGACCTGTTTTGCTGGTTGGTGGGGGGGTGTCAATACGTGTAAGACTAATGTTGCTTGAGCCCCCTCACCCCATTAATGGTGCCTGTGTTCATATATGTCTTTGTTATGTTCTCTATTAGATATAGATCTGCCCAGCAACAAAATAAACAAGCTCTGCAAGGCTCAAACCCAGGACCCTGCACACCATACACAAAGTGATTTACCACTAAGCCATGAACAATATGCATAAAGCTGATGTTTTCAGAAACATATCATCCAGCCCAGTCATGCAACAGTACAGAGAATGTATACCAACATCTAGATGTATATGTGTGCGTGTAAATATATTAATATCTAAACAGATACAACATATCTATATATGTAGAGATAAATATGTGTATATTTAGAAATATGGACAAAGATTATGAGGGGGTGTCTGACATCGGACAACATGCTTCAGTATGCCAATGGGGGTTGTAGTGAGTGTGGATGTGAACATACGCACTATAAAGACACACACAAACACATAGGGTGCCAGTACTAACATGCATGGGTGCATGTCTGCATGGGTGTGTGGTGGTCAACTGTGCCAGATGGCTATGCAAGGCTAGGCGATGGGTATACCTTGGCATCAGGCCACATGACAATGGTCTGCATTGTGGCTCAGGGCTGTAGTTTCTGCATTTGCCCACACAGGTAGGTATTGTATCCCCCATCCAGTCACCTGGGTGACTATTGTGTGTGGCCAATGCTGTGCATCACTTGCCGTGTATGTGTTTCTTAGTCCATGACATGGACGGTGTCTGGGATGTGCACACCTCCCACATGCTTGTCCAGTGACATGTAGAACTGTACCTTGGGAGTCTGGCCCATGTTGTGAACACACAAATTATCATCAGATGTGCTAGTCTTGCCCACCTGTGGTGGGAACTGGTAATGGGCAGCAGGTTTACCCTGCACCTATATTGATAGCATGCTAACGGCATTCCCTGGTGTCAGTGGCATCTGTCTATACAGGGCATGTTGTTAGGTATGGTATGTCCTTTATGGGTCACATGTGATGGCACCGCAGGTATTGCAGGTGTCCATTGGGGAACATGCACTGTCTGCATGTAAGTGCATATTGGCAAGATGGACAGGGTGCCATCTGTAGCCCACTGCTATCACTCCACAGTTACTATCAGTGACCAATATGCATGGCTGTTGCCTAGGCATATGTGTGTGTGTGTGTGTGTGTGTGTGTGTGTGTGTGTGTGTGTGTGTGTGTGTGTGTGTGTGTGTGTGAGACATGGGTTGAATAGTGTGCTCTGGGTAATACTGGGGTTACTAACTGTGATTGCCTGGCCTTGATATGACATGTATGGGTTTGCACCCCCGCCTCTCTGTTATTTCACATCTGTTATTCCTGTACGGTGGACACACACACACACACACACACACACACACACACACACACACGTAATGTCTGGGAGTAGAACCCCTACCTAAGAAGTTTATTACACTCACTACAGCACTACGCAGTTATAGTATGCACCACAGAGATTACTGGAGTATTCCTTCCCCAAAGGTGTATTTCACACTGAATGACATCAGCAGGATTGCCAAAGTAGGCCATTTGAAATGTACTGCATGTGACTAGCCTAAAATGCATTGCTCCCTACACAAACAGTGACATACACACAAAACATCCACATCCAACATGTGTGGGTATAGAACCCCTAACAAAGGTCTAGATCACACTACAGCATGGAGTTGTTATAGGACGCAACACAGGGATTACTGGGAAATACCTCCCCAAAGGTGTATTTCACAATGAATGACATCAGCAGGATTGCCAAAGTAGGCCATTTGACATGCACTGTGTGTAACTAGCCTAAAATGCATTGCTCCCTACATAGACATTGTAATACACACAAAACATCCACAACCAACATGGGTGGGGATGGAACCCTAACACAGTTCTAAATCACACTGCAGTAGTACGCAGTTATGGCACACACTATAGAGATTACTGGGCTGCAACCTTCCCAGAGGTGTATTTCTAGGTGGGTGACATCAGCAGCCTTGCCAAAGTTGAGCATATGAATTGTAGGGCGTGTGAGTGCCCTAAAAGGCATTGCTCTCTACACAGACAGATGCACACACACATACATGCAGTTGCCATGTTTGGGATTAGAACACCTACCTAATTACTTTATCACACTACAACAGTACGCTGCAGAGATTACTGGGCTGCAACCTTCCTAGAGGAGTATTTCTAGGGGGATGACATCAACAGCCTTGCCAAAGTTGAGCATATGACTTGTAGGCAGTGTGAGTACCCTAAAAAGCATTGCTCTCTATACAGACACACACTTGGCAAGTCTGGTATTAGAACACCTACCTAACTACTTTACTACATTACAGCAGCATGCAGTTACAGGACACACAACAGAGATTACAGGACTTCAACCTTCCCAGAGGTGTATACCTAGGTGGATGACATCAGCAGCCTTGCCAAAGTTGAGTATATGACTTGTAGGCAGTATGAGTACACTAAAAAGCATTGCTCTCTACACAGACAGAGTCAGACAGACACACACACACTTTCCATGTCTGGGATTAAAACACCTACCTAACTACTTTATCACACGACAGCAGTACACAGCTACAGGACGCGCTCTAGAGATTATTGGGTTACAATCTTCCCAGAGGTGTATTTCTAGGTGGATGACATCAGTAACCTTGCAAAGATTGAACATTTGAATTCTTGGGAGTGTGACTACTCTAAAAAGCATTGCTTTCTACACAGTCAGACAGACATGCACACAAAGACATACACATTTGCCGAGTCTAGGATTCAAACTCCCACCTACCTAGCTTTTTACACTACAGCAGTATGCATTTATGGGACATGCCACAGAGATTACTGGGCTACAACTCTCCCAAAGGTGTATTTCAAATTGGATGACCTCAGCAGGTGTGTCATAGTAGGGCTATGGGGAGGGCAGTGTGTGTGCATGAGCCATAACCCATTTATTCTAGGGGTTGACACGCCACAAGCGGGCACACACAGGGTCATATTTCACAGGTATGTGTATACAGCTGCTAGATGACTACTTCCTTGTACAGTCATGTTGCACAGCTGGCACGTGCACCAGATAGTCTGTAATGCTGACAGATGCTGGTGGCTAGTATCTGCAGTGAGTGACATCTGCACCTCATGTGTTTGGGGCCCTTTGGCTTTATGCTGGGTGGGACAGGCCTGGATGGCTCCTTGTCACAGTCACCCTCTTCCACACATCTATGTCCATCTACCTTTGGCATATTATAATATGTTGTCCTTACATATATGTCTGTATTCCTATCCACTATGTATCCAAGGCATGAGTGGTGCATACTGACAAGTGTCTACACTAACAACTGTGACTGCCAGATATGTCTGGTCCACTGGTGTTTGCAGACATGGCTTTCATGTGTTTAAGTGTGTGAGCATGCCCAGTATGGCCATCTGTACTGCATGTGTGGATCAAGTCCAGGTAGTTTGTACTGCAGTGCTGACCTTTATGTTGTACACTGACAAGTAGCATGCTGCCTCTGCAGGGTATCCATCGATTATTTGGTATTGACTGTTACTACATTTCTGCATAGTGAGGGGGGCACACCTGACTGTTTCTACATTTCTACACAGGTTGGGGGGCACACCTGACTGTTACTATATTTCTATGTAGGATGGGGGGGCACATCTGACTATTTCTACATTTCTACACAGGATTGGGGGGGCACATCTGACTGTTACTATATTTCTATGTAGGATGGGAGGGCACACCTGACACTTGTACACATTTGTTAGGACTGTACTGGTATGTCGGGTACTCCATTTCAGTCTGTAGTCTTACTTATCATGCTGGCTAGAGGCATACCAGTGTACTACAGATCTTAGCTTTTAATTACCTACATAATAGTTTCTGACGTCCTATCCTTCACAACTGACATCCCACTGCATGACCTGCTGTAGTCTGTCTGTGTAGGCCTGGGGGAGGTTACCCATAGGCCTCATTCAGAGGCCATAGCACAGCATTTGTTTGTGTTTGTCTACACCTGTCCTGCTGGCTGTGACTGTTGTTGGGTATGTGAACCCCCCCCTGACTGGCATGTGTGAGTCACTTACATTGTGGGTGTCTCAGTAATGAAGGTGGTGCTGCAAGGCCGCCTGTGTTGGATGCACATAGTACACTCCCTACACATGATTAGGCACAGGTAGTGTAATGTTTGGCATCCCTTTTACTGTATATGAGAGTCAGAGAGAGGTGTTATTCCCTGGGTTCCTCCCATGTCAGTGTATGTGCTATGCGTTGCCTCTTTGCCAAGGCCAGGGCATACTGGGCATGCCTCCTTCTGCCTACTGGGGCAGGCTCAGGTTGTTCCTCCTCTGAGTCACTCTGTGCCTATGCAAGCCTTGGCAATGGTGGGGGGGGGGGCTGTGTGGCCCTGCCCTATGCTGTTCCTGCTGCAGTTGTTTCCAAAGGATCATATTGTGTAGCATGGCACATACAAGGACAATTTGGGCACATGTAGTTGGTGAGTACTGCAAGGCTCCACCAGATGTGTCAAGGCACTGGAACCATGACTTGAGCATCCCAAACACATGCTCTATTATGATTCTTGGTTGTGCATATGCCTCATTATAGAGTTTTTGTTCAGGTGTGTGTGCATTTCTGATGGGTGTCATCAGCCACGACTCCAGTGCGTATCCAGCATCCCCAGCTAGGTGACCATGTGGGATGTCCCCATTGGCAAATCTCTGGTACAGCTGTGTCAGATGCCAGATGTGGGAATCGTGATAGCGTCTAGGGCAGCCAGCACATACGTTCGTTATTATGCCCTGGGCATCGCACATGACCTGGCAGTTGATGGAGGGGAAGCCCTTGCAGTTGATATAGACACTACCCCACTCACTGGGTGGTGTTTTGATGCATACGTGCATGCAGTCTATTACCACCCACTACCTCAGGGTATTCTGCTATTTGGTGGAACAGTTGCATATTGCTGGCTAATGCCTCACAGGTTTTGGGGAAATATACGTGCTCACCAACATGTGCTTAAATGGCATCCAGGAACTGGTGGAGTACCCGGGATGTTGATGCCTATGAAATCCCCATCATATCCCCAGTTGGCTTTGGAAGGTACCTGTAGCTAGTAATCTTAGGCCTACACATACCTTGGTATACACAGGGATGGGTTCCCCTCTATTAGTTCTGTGTGTGAGGCGTGGACGGCACAGCTCAACAATTTGCTGTAGGAGGTCCCTGTCCATCCTATAGCACTTCACTATCTCCAGCTCATGTAGCCCTTGGTAGATTACCCTGGGTCTATACACTCTTCTCTGTCTCCTCATTGTGGGTTGCTTGGCAGCATTCACATCCTCACCACCCTCAGCCTCTTCCACAAGTTGTATGATAGCTATTGCAGCTCCTAACATTTTGCTGTTATGAGTGTTAAAAGTTCCCCGCTTGTTTACACCAGTGGTGTAGAGTGTAAGAAAAACCAGAGGGGTAGGTGTTTGCATAGTTTATAGTAGTGGTCTGGACCAGGTTGGCCTGCTGCCTGTGTA
The DNA here is from genome assembly GCF_019279795.1 of Protopterus annectens. Taxonomy (NCBI): domain Eukaryota; kingdom Metazoa; phylum Chordata; order Ceratodontiformes; family Protopteridae; genus Protopterus; species Protopterus annectens. The sequence continues at coordinate 1,785,420,921 of NC_056725.1, read as the reverse complement.
ATTGGCTGATTCTGATACATTTCACCTGCCAGCTAAGCTAGTTCTCCTTGATTACCTTCTTACTGTTGTTTTCCCTTCCCATTGTCTTCCTGTTTAAGCCCATGGGGCATGCTGTGCAAACAGAGTGCTCAATTGTGCACACTGCTGCTATTTCCTAGTTTAACCTCTTTTTTCTTCCTGTACAACCTGGTGCGCGGTGCGCACACCTGCTTAGGCTTTGTAAAGACTGCTAGGCAGGTTTAGACACACCCCCTAGCTTTGCAGTGCTAAGCTAGGAGCAAACCCGAGCCACAGGGCTTCAGTCCACTTACAGTATGCCTGACACACACCCCCATGAAGTCACCTACCTCCTAGGTTTGCACCAAGCTATTTCTAATCTTTACACTGTTGGGACCTGACTTACATGCTCAGTTAAACTGGGATTCGCTATCCTTCCCCTCATTTGCATAGGATTGCTTGCTAATGCATAATTACATGTCTCACACTGAGCCTCCCCCCTTAGCAACCACTACTCACTGGCCAGATTGTCTTCTGCTTGCCACTGACTTGCATGGCAGAATACTGATTTTAGTTAGAATGCTTAATTTAGGTTTATTTTGTTATTTCCCTCCAATCCCATTTGCGCGCCGCTGCCCTATGCTTAAACAGCTGAGATCGGCTAAAAAAAAATAAAAGTTGATTTTTTAAATTTTTTATTGTTTACAATTTCAATGGCCTTATACTTGGCCATTGGCATGCTTACTATATGATATGCAGCCTTTATTTGGAGCTGTCATAGCTCCGTTTTGGATTTTGCAGAAATGTACTTGATTACTAACTAAGTACATGTCTGCTGATTGCACTAAGGGCTTCATCCGTGCAGGATTAGTGCAGGAGCTCTCTTGCATGCCCCTGCAGGCTGTTCCTGGATCGCACGATAGACATATTGCCTGCTTGAGCTCTTGCACTCAGTGCAAGCTTTTGAGAATCCAGGGGAATATGTAGCCTATGTGGCAAACATTTTTAAGAGTAAACATTCTTTTTTAAAGAACATTTGGTTATTTTCAGCCGAAAAAAAGTTCTGTGCCCCCACTTTATCTTAACTAGTTCTGCTTCCTCTGCTGAGGCATCTGGGAGTTTTCCAGCTGCCAGTCTGCCGTCATTTGGATTTTCCAGTGCTCCTGGGTGTCCTACACGAATTCTGAGAGACTAAAATAACTGTTCCAAAATTCTAAAAAAAAAAAATAAATAGGATTGATTGTACAGTTAACAGTGAAATGTGAAATTCACTGTTACATTAAAAGCATGCTTTGCATGAAGGTTAGCCCCTTGCACCCCCCCCCCCACTATTCATATGTATGCTCAATATATGCTTATTTGAGAGTATAATACTTTACAGAAGGAGGGCTTCTTTTCTGATGAAGTAATATCAAAATTATTATTTCCCCAGGTCATGCTTCATTTTCCACTGCTTCAGGATGCACACTGTCAGGTCTCAAATATGCAGTGGGATCCTCTTTTTGCTGTTATCAAAAAGCTGTTTTTTTATTGAAACTGTTAAATAATTTTCAAGGCTTTGGATTTTGTATCCCCTATAGAACAGAAACTGCTTAATTTCTAGTCCAAAATAAATAAAACAGAATGAGGATGTATAGTTGTCAATGTGTCACAGTTTCCAGGAAAATACCTCTTAATTTCTTAACATAAAAAATCTGGACAAAGCCAAACATAATGGGGGACAAAGGCCCAAAAATACGGACAAAGTTTAAAAATTGCAAATTGCAAAATTTTTTATAAACTTAGAAAGTTGTTAGAATAACAGTTTTTTTTTCTTTAACATGCATTTTCTGAAGACTATGAAGTCTGAAATTCAAATGTCTGTAATTATTTCCTGACTTCAATCCACAATGACTTACCAGAAAAGCACAAATCTTGAGGAACAGACCAAAAATCTGAACTAGAAATCTGGACATTCTGTGAAAATCTGGACAGTTGAGAGCTATGAAAAGAGTTATAACTGTGACTGACTTTATGTGCTATATGTCACACTAACAAGTCTTACACTATTGGATGTCATCTGGGAGACTAGTGGCTTGCAATTTTTGCAATACAAGAATTATTAAACTTTCTTGCACATTAAATGACATAAGTTAGAAAACTAAATGGGCAATAAATACTTGGATTTCTACTGGTGTACTAAATATATTCATCAATATAATCAACACACCTAAATCCTGGACCAAATATACAACTAACTCCAAGTCCCTAAACCTATTTATTGTAAACCTAAGAAGCTTATGCAATAAAATAACTTCCCTACATGCTTGGATAGAACAATATAACCCAGACATCTTAGCCTTAACTGAAACCTGACTACACTCTGGAATAAAATATACTGAAATTATACCCCCTAACAACGCCATGTTTAGATTAGACAAACTAAAAAGAAGGGTGGAGGGATAGCACTCCTGTATCTATCCAGACTCAGTATAACTGCTTACCCACACAAACAACCCAAATTCCTTAATCCAAAGTATTACTAACTACCCTAAATCATAACAATTTTAAAAACACCTATCTCATAACAGTATATATTCTTCCAGGAAACAATATACCAATCCTAGAAGACATACTGTCATGGACAACTGAAAACATCAAACTAGAAATCATAATTTTAGGAGATATGAATATTAACTGGCAAGCCATTACTGTAAAGTCTCCAAACACAAATATAAACAACTAATCACTGCATCTACAAGGTACAACAAAGATTTCACTAACCACTCTACCCTTGATTGGATCCATGTAACCCACTCAACCAATTTCTCCTCCTCAGGTACACTACCAAGTTCACTAAGAGAACATATTACAGCCTTTGCCATCAGAGCAACCACCTACCTCCCTAAAGAACATACCATAAAAACAATTAGAAATACCACTGGACTCAATCAAGAAACACTCAACAACTCAATATTAAATGGAATAAACAGGTTACCCCTAAAATTACTACCACTAAATGATGCTGTTCAATACTTCAATACTACTGTCTTAAAAATAATTGATAGTCTAGCCCCTGTACAGACAAAGAGAGTAAAGAAAACAAAAACCCCATGGTTAACAGTCAACTGCATTGATCTCATGAAGCAAAGAGGCATAGCATGGAATAATTGGAAACAAAACAAAACCCAAAAACATCTCCAAGGTTACAAAATGCTACACAACAGAGGAGCCAAAATAATCAACAAATGTAAATAATCATACCACTCCAATCTCCAGCAGCAGCACAAATATAATCCCCAAAACTTTTAACACGCTATAACTACCTTTCTCAACACAGGCTCAAACAAAGACCACTTCCCCTCACTAGTCCCCCCCAGCACAATTTGCTGAAGAATTTAACAAACATCTCATAAAATACATAGTAGACCTACTCACCTCTACAAACTCAGGTAACTCACAACTAAATTTACACACCAACAACAATTCCTCAACTCTCTCTCTCTCGTTCAGCTTTTCCTGGTTGTGGATAACCTTGTCTGCTCATGATTTGCAGTGCAGCTTTTATGGTGTCGAGTTGCCAGCCTGGCACCCAACCTACCACAGAAGGCAAACACATGCATGCACTCACGCCTAGGGCCAATTTTAGCATGTCCAATCCACTTGCCGCATGTCTTTGGGGATGTGGGAGGAAACTGGAGCACCCAGAGGAAACCCACATGACCACAGGGAGGACATGCAGACTCCACACAGAAGACACCCCAGCTGAAGATCAAACCAGAGAGCCTCTTGCTGTGAGGTGACAACGGTAACAGCTGCACCACCACGGCTGTCCACAATTCCTTAACACTCCCCAAAAGATCAATCAAATGACCATACGACTAACCAACAAAATAGCTTCAACAGTACTTTCACTTTCCATCCCATACCCACATCTCAAATAAAACAACTACTACTCAAGCTCAAACCCTGCTCCACATCAGAAATCTCCCACCCCCAATACCTAAAACTCACCGTTGACTCAATTGCATATTAAGTCAGCATCCCAATAAACAGGTCACTTTCTGAAGCCACAGTCCCACCAATATGGAAAATATCTCACATTACACCTATTCATAAAGGAGGGCATTCCACAGACATCTCTAATTTCCACCCAATATCAATATTATCCCCTCTATCCAAAATCATGGAAAGGTGTATTCACCAACAAATCTTAAAATATCTACTCCAAAATAATCTGCCCTCTCAAACTAAACATGGCTTCAGGCCAAATCACTGCACATCCACAGCCCTTCTGTCCTTTACACAGACCATTAACATAGCCAGAGATGAAGGTGTTCTAGTAGCAGCAATATTCCTAGATCTCGCATTTGATATTATTTCACATAGTTTACTACTTAAGAGACTATCCAGCCTATGTTTTTTCTCCTGCACACTCCAGTGGTTCCAAAGTTACCTCCATGACAGGAAAAAAGCAGTTAAATTGTCAAACCAACTCTCCCCCTTTCTACCACAACCCACAGCAGTACCCCAAGGCTCTATCTTAGGATCCCTACTATTTGACATATTCACCAATAACCTATGCACCTCCTCTTCCCCAGGCACATAACACAGTTTGCAGATGACTCAGCACCTCAGAATCATGGCTTACAGAGTCCCAACTCTTTCTAAATCACCTCCCCAAAAAACATATGATATTTCATCCCAAAAATATCACCCTCAACCCAGGCCAAAAAAATATTTATGCAGCCGACAATACCGTCTTAGACATCGTTCAAGAAACAAAACTACTTGGTGTTATAATGGATGATAAACTTAACTTTGACCCTCATATTCAACAAAATATCAAAACACCCATAAAAAACTAGGTATACTCTACAGAAACAGACAATTCCTTACCACTACAACCAAAACTACATTGACTAAAACCTTCCTGCTCCCATCACTTCTCTACAGTTCCTGTATACTAACCAATCTACAGAACTCCACCAAAAGTAAATTAGAGCAATGCTACAACAAAGTTGCAAAGTTCATAACCAACTGCAACTACTGCACACATCACTGTACATAAGTCAAAGAATTAAACTGGTTAGAATTAACACAACCGCTTTCATATGCACACCTAATTACTACACAAAACCTATTTTAAAGGCCCACTGCCTATCTAGCTCTAGAAGGCCTAATACAATATTACAAACAAAACAGACCTCTCAAATCTGAATTTAACTCATTACAGCCGAGTGACTTCTCCAGGCGTTTCTGCAGTTATACCCTACTGCTCCTCTAGGCGTCAAATATTGCCTGTTCATATTTGCATTAATAATTCCAAAACCATGTTACATACAAGGTATTGGAAAATTTTATCTTGAAGCACACATGATAGCAAACAAAATTGTATCTATATATGACCTCTGTCAATGGGTATTTGTTAAAAATGTAAGGTGATAACTTCAATTTTTAAATGCTGAAGCCATGCCCACTAGGAGTTAAAGGTACACACTCAAAAGAGCTCTACTTGAAATCTACAAACCTTCTAGAAACTGAGGAAAGTATCTATACTCAGACTTTGTTGCTAAATCTTGGAACACCCTCTCTCTCACCATTAGGCTAACTCCTAGCCTACCTCTCTTTAAAGTCTTCCTAAAAGAACACCTAAATAAATTATGGCTATGGATATGCATAACCCCAGGCTAATACACAATCTGCCCTCCAGTACGTCTTTCAATTACGTTAACATGTCCACTACCATTAAGCACTGTCAACACTGGAAAAAATGTACCATATTACTCCTGTCTTTCTACTTCCATATGAACTAATCTAAACAGCACAAGTATTCTTCCAATTCAAACATGAAGAATGGTACTGTGTAAATATCCTATCTCTGAGGCAGTGACACTGTATCATGTTAAAAGTCTTGTCAACTTTACAGTTTTGTGTAAAGTGTTATCAAGATAAATGTGTAATGTATTCACTGTATACTTATGTCTACTAATTTTACTTTTAAGTCTTTGTGTAAAGCCTTATCACAGTTAAACTAGGAATATACTTACTGTATACTTACATATTGTAGTTTGCTTGTAAGTCTTGCAATTTTCTAAAATTGTGGAACTTTTCTCTCCGTGCCTCGGCAGAAAAGGGGTCTTAGGTTCATAGGTTCATAGGTTCATAGGTTTATACTAGGCTATCTGCCCTAAGGCATTTATAAGCCTAGCCCAAATTATTGTGGCTTACGCCACCTTATATGAAAAATACTGTGCCCATTAGTTTGTTGTGCCTCTGTCCAGCAGTGACCCAGAGATGATTCCCGGGGTAAACCTACGATCTCCCATCCACAGGTCTAGATTTCTCTTGAACAGAGTCAGCGAGGTGCTCTGCCTCACATGGACCGGGATTTTATTCCACAGCATAGGGAGTCTCTGAGTGATAAATCTATCCCTCCAGCATGTCCTATTTATATCCGTGCTAAGGTTTAAGTCGCTTGCTCTAGTGGTTTTGGTGGATTTGGATTTTTGAGGTGGAGCATGTCCATTAATTCCGGGTTGGACATGGCCTTGTATGTCAGGCACATGTCACCTCTGAGCAGGCGGTATGCGACTGAATAGAGCTGGAGTTTCTTCAATCTGGCAGCATATGACAGATTTTGGAGTCCCTTTATCCTTTTGGTGAGGAACTTTTGGGGTCTCTCCAATTGCTGCAGATGTCGGGTGAGATACATCCCGAATGGGGCATTGTACTCGATCATTGGTCTGATAAGTGAAGAGTACAGAACAATGACCTCACTAGATCTGGATGTGAATCCCTTCATGATCAGGTGGGCAATGTAGAAGGTCTTTCTAACCACTTTAGCAATGTGAGTGTCAAAGAAAGGCCACTGTCAACCTGGGTCCCCAGGTCCCTGATAACCTCTTCTGTGCTTAGTGGATTGCCACCTATATGGTAGCTTGGGGTTACCTTGTTTTTTGACTATACATTTTTGGCGTTTAACTTCAGGCCATGGCTCTGGCACCAGCTATCTGTTTCCGTGAGTCCCTTCTGAAGGATATCCGTGTCCGATGCACTTTCCACTATGGCGCCAGTTTGCAGTCATCTGCAAACTTTGTCACCATGTTGGCCTGTACTTCTGAGAAGTAGATGCCAAACAATACCTGTGGGACACCACTTGTGACCGGCTTGGAGTCTGACACAGCGCCAGCAACTCTAACCCTGTGGGTTCTGTCCTTAAGCCAGTTTGCAACCCATCTTGTGACATATGGGTTTACATTTAAGCGGGTATTGTGTCGAAGCCTTTGCAAGGTCAAGGTAGGCTGTATGGACTGCCTTTCCCTCATCAATGGCCTTGGTGACTGTTTCGAAGAAGTCGACCAAGTTCAAAAGGCATGATCTTCCCTTGACAAAGCCAAACTGGGTCGGGTCCAATGTCTGCAAGTCCCTATATCTTTGTTTATGAGCTCCATTATGATCCTCTCCATAGCTTTGCAGACTAGACTTGTTACCAGGGTCTGTAGTGGCGCCACCTTTGTGGAGTGGGACCACAGTTGCCGTATCCTGTGGTAAGGCTGAGATTAAACAGCTGCCTTATGTGCGGGTTTAATTCCTCATTTAGGGGACACCATCCGGTCCCATTGATGCTGTGTTTTTAGCTTTAGAGAGAGCAGCTTTCACCTGCGCATTTGAGATGTCCGGGAGGCTACACTCGGCTGGGATAGTTATCTCTCCTTTAGGGAGGGGTGAAGTTTGCACTGAACCTGTCTGCCAGTATGTTGGCAATGTCTGTGGGTTCAGTGATTTTTGTATCATTTTGGACTAATTCTGAGCATATCTGTGAGTTTCCACCCAGGTTCCTAACATAGCTGAAAAAGGCCTTATGATTGTCCTTTGAATCCATGGCATCCCAGTCAGACTATCCCGGTTAACAAATGTCAAATAGATAAATAAATAAATAAGTATTACAATGATCGTAGAGCTTTTCTCACACTCTGGCTAAAGACATGGCCGTTTTCTTACTCTCTGTGTGAAGACATGGCCTTTTTCATAAACAACATGAAAGAAGAATCTTACTCTTCAATTGTTCTCTAGCACTTGAAGGCATACAGATGATTTTGCTTTGATGTAATGTAGTGTTTCGTCTTTAGTTTGGTAATTAGCACACACTGAGAACAAGGCAATGCTGAATAACTGAGCATACCTTCATAGTTAGAATAAAACAAGTACCAAAGTGCTGCTTGTCTGCAGCACGACCCATTCATTTTATAAATGTTATTCACTGAGCCACTAAAAGCCATTATTCATGCACGGGCAAGAGCTCTAAGTAGAACATGCAAGATACATAAAAGCAAATACCATAGCAAATCAGATCACACTGCTGTACTGACATAGCCATTAACTCACACAATGTACTGAAATGTAAACATCTATTTGACTGTCTGAGTTTTCCATTGTACATGACTAAAGATAACAATTGTCATGTCTGCATGAGAAAATAAAGATATTGCTTGTTTCTGTTAAGTAAAACATTTCACAATGTGAGCATGCACACAAACAGTGACAGCTTGTGGTACATCTTTAAACTGTTTACTAAAATGAAGAAGGAGGCACCGAGAGTTGTCAGTTCTGCACATTCCAAAAATTGTTGAGGGTTTCTGTAATGCATAATGATTAATAGCATGCATAGTTGTGACTAAGCAGTGTCAGTTCATAGAAGGCCTTTAATTTGTTGTACAAATGAAACAGAGGACTGTTACTCCGTCAGTGCCACACCCTTCGACAAGTCACCTGCGAAGTATTGTCCTGCATTTCAAAACCAGTATATGCATGACACATAAATAAATGTATCTTGCTCTCTTGATTTAAAATTCAATATCAAGTGATGGATATTTAATAAATCGTATGCATTTATGATGACATTGTTTGCAAAATTAATAAATCCCACTGACAAATGCAATCATACGAATGTTTTCAAATACAAGGAAAGAATGACTTATCTGCTTGTCAAAGAAGTTTTGTAAACTGAGAATTGCAAGTGCAGCCTGAGAAGCCCATAATGCAAACTATGCTAAGGAGATTGTTGCATCTCACAGGACAGAGAGTGCATCTGCAATGTGAATATTACATATGTCCATCTTTAGCCATCTGTCCACCTGTCCATCTGTCTTTCTATTTCTCTATCAGTGTGCATGTATCTGTGTATGTATCTGTCTAGCTAACTGTCGAGCTCTAAGTGTATGTATGTATGCATGTATGTTTTAAAGTAGGACATAAGTGGTGGTCTGACATGATATTAAAAATATCTTATATTGTAGATTTAGTCAGGAACACAGATCCCTAATCTTGCAGTTCAAGACTGATCATGCATTACCCAAATCAGAATGCAACATATTCATTTTACCCATTTTTACTGTTTTATTCTTTCTTTATTTCAAGTAAGAGTAGTGCTTCCAATTCACTAAAGTGAGCGACATTAATTTCCCTAAATTTGTTCTCATTAAGGCTTTAACTAATCTTTGTAGCTGTTTAAAAATAGAGCGCTGCATGATATTTTCTTACATTAGACCTGAAGTGCTTTGGAATTTGCTTTGATGGTGTCAGTTAATTTTTCAATGTGTTTTAGTAATGTAGTGAGATCTAAGTTAGCAATAGTTTTATAGTCAATTAGCTTTATAGTTAGTTTAGATTTACTTGCCATATTCAGTTGGCTAGTTGTTAGCAGTGTTATAATTAACTTTTACCAGGTGGAATAAGATAGGCAGTATTTTGAGGGTTGTAGATGTTAATTTTTTGCGTGCAGTATGTGGAGTTATTTTTTACCTTGAAATGAATGACAGACATGAGGCAGGATTCCAAAATGTATGACGTAGTATAGTAGAGGCCCTCCACCATACCACAATGCTAGCACAGTATAAAATTTCAACTCCACCCACTCCTCTGGTCCAAGAAAATGTGACAAAATATGGCATATTTTCCATAGTTTTATTATTTTTATTTACATAATTTATATTTATTTATTTATTGTAATAGCTGCCACTCTTCTTCCTCTTGCCTTCTGGTTTCCCAAATCTGTAGCCTAAAGATTATCTATTATTATTCTCGATGGGTGCATATTCATATGTATTATTTTAAAAATTGCATTCTTCTGTTGTATCATCTTACTACTTTTTGCCTTGTTACTACAAACCTACATGGCACAACAGTGACAACAGCTTTCATGAAGTAGGTACTGTGTGTACAACCACCTTTACAATATTAGTTAACACATTTTACAATAAATGTTTGTCTCTAGCATTCTTGTAGGAGCCTGAATTCCAGTTCCATACACAGTGTTTATCATTCTGACTTATTTGCATGCGTGGTCTATGAAGTGATGTGCCACTGTGCAGGGAAGAACACGTGGAGTTGGGATGGGATTCAAAGATATAGTATGTGCTAACTAGGACCACTGCACAAAGGAATGTAGGGAACAGGCCAACATCCACTTCATAAACAATGGATCCAGCTGGGATAAATTATTGTGTACTGAGTATATAAGTAGAATTCAGTAAATTTGCATACATACATATGTATATATATATATATATATATATATATATATATATATATACATATATATATATATACAGATAGATAGATACACAGATATGTAAATGAGCTATAGACCATGAATAACATTATTTAAAATTACTGAACAATTTAGAGACAGTTGCACCATATAACAAATAAGTCTATCATACCTCTCAACCTCCTACAGTAAGAAACCTGGACGGAGCCTAACATTATGTGGGGGAAGGCCCAAAAATAGAAACAGATTTTAAATAGTGCTCTTAAAAACTTAGAAAGTTGTTAGAATAATAGGATTTGTGTTAACATTCACTTTCTGAAAGGTATAAAGTCTGAAACTCAAATGTATGTCCTTATTTAATGACTTCAGTCCTCAGTGATTTTCCAGAAAACCACAAATTGTTTTGAGGAACAAAATATGAGGCAAAAATCTGGACATTCTGCAAAAATCTGGACTCTGTACAGTTGAGAGATATGACTATACCTTATATGGTAAAAGTCAGTTACAAAGGCATAGTACTACTATAAAAACAGACACAAGCACGCACACACACACACACACACACACGCACACACACACGCACACACACGCACACACGCACACACACACACACACGCACACACACACACACGCACACGCACACACACACACACGCACACACACACACGCACACGCGCACACACGCACACATGCATGCGCACACACACGGGAACACACATGCACGCACACAGACATAAAGAGATATATATATAGATAGATAGATAGATAGATAGATAGATAGATAGATAGATAGATAGATAGAAATGTGGAATTATTAGTTAAGAGAATCAAGGCGTAAGATGAAAAAGACCAAAAACGTGATTATTACACTAAGTACATTCTTCCAAAGATGAAGCTAATATATAACACAACATATACACGGGGAAATGCATTGTGTAGACAATCTCACATTGTAAAATTACAATCAATGGGGACAATAGCATTTATCCAGAATCTCTGAAACTGTCCTATGATGCTTGTGAAAGTAGTTATATGGGTGGACTGAATTTAGTTGAAACACCCAAATGTTATATTTTGTTGGTAGTAAAATTACAACATGTCTTAGGAAGGTTTTACAACATACAATACCAGAGGAACATACACTTAGAAAATGTAGACCTAATCACTCTATAAATGTATACTATTGTAATGCAAGCAGCTTAGGGAATAAGTGTGATGAAATGATATATTTTGAAATATAAAAATGTCAGTCTGGTGGCTATTACTGAAGTTAGGGATTCGTATAGTCTTCTATTTCTTGGATATGCAAACACTGACTGTTGAAGATCAAGTAAGAATGATGGAGATGTATTTTATTAATTCTCAAATCCTTAACCTCAAATATAATTTTAGTTATTAATTCCTTGAATACAACTGTTGTGGAGAATGGACAAATAAAGTAGACTAATAGGTGGCAATATAAGAATTATATGCACAGATAGAAAGCCTTCAAGTGGATGTATCTTCCCCAGTATGATTACATAGTACACTTAGAGGTCATTATACAACACAGATATGTCATTTTGAGTAGAAATCTAAATTACTCTAGAGTTAACTGGGAAATTTATACTTTGAGCAGTTTTTTTAGACATAATTTCAATACATGACTTTCTTACTTTAAGTATATGCAAAGTACTACATGGAAACATAAATGCTCGTATTATTTCAGAAGTATCCGGATAGTATGGATGAATGCAGTACTGACACATATTTAAGGCAAACAGTGAGCAATGCAGCTATTTACATTAACTTTTTAAAAATACGAAGGGGGTTTATACATTTTTCTACATGGGTGTTTTTATGAGGACACCCTGATTGGTTCTTTATAAGAGTGGAAAGGGAAAAACAGGAAAGATGGAGAAGGAGGATAAATAGCAAAGAAGGGCAAAGAGGGACACATAGAAGAAACACATCAAGAGGGTTGTGCTGGAAGAGGTGGGGGAAGAGGGGGGTTATTTTTGGGGCAGGTGACCCCCCCCTTATTTTTCAAATTTTTTATACAATGCAGATTGTGAGCTCTGAGACTTGGTTGAGGATTTGTTGCTGCTGGTAGTAGAGAGACAGGTTTGGCTAGTCCAGGGTGCTCTTTAATTGGTGTAAGACTCACTGCCCTGGTCTAGAGAATTGGTACCATTGCTTTGACCCTGTGAGGATGTTCCTGGATGGTTAGAGGGTAAACATTCCCTGACCTGGGAGAAATGTGGTTGGGCTGCTCCTAGGACTGCTGGACTTGTCAGAAAAATGGACATAAATGGGAGAGAAAGGAAAAAAAAGACAAAGTAATACATAATTAAAATAAGAAAAATACAGAGAGGGAGAGGAGAAAGACAAATAAGAAACTGAGAAAACAAAGTGACTCAGAATTTTTAAATAATCAGTGTATGCTTTATTAATAGTGATTTTTTTTATTTTTATTAAATCTTTATTCAGAAAACAAATATTTTGAGAAATGGTACTGGAAACATGAACAATCAGTAGAATGATACGAAATGTTTTGCAGTCTACTGATAAAAAAGAGATAAGCTAGTGTAACGTATGATATGGAATACTTTTAAAATATCTTGCAATATGGATTGTGCTGCAGTTCTGTACTAGAAGCACAATACTCCACTGGTGAGTGATGTGTTTGTGGAGGTCACGTGCACAATTTTGATGTCCTGTATCATATCTGTGAGCCAGTTGGCAATCCAGCACATGAAATAGGGGTTAATTCCCAGTTACTATGCCTGAGTGAGGGATTGTGTTGGAAGTTTTGGTCAGGTTGAGGTATGTGGTGTGTACCATTGTACCTTCATCCATTGCTTTCAAAAAAATCCACCTGGTTGAGTGAGCATGACCTGCCCTTGACAAATCCAAACTGAGTCGGGGGTTCTCTATGTCCTTATTGATTACTTCCATATTTATTTTCTATAACCTTCTATATGAGGCTGTACTTCTGGGTCTGTAATTCTAATTGTAATTGTTTTTAACAGTAAAGCACATCATTTCTGTATACATTTGTACTCCATCTGTGTACCTTATATATGTCTACATTTATTAAGAAGCAAAGCACAGAATTTCATAATGTATTGTACTGAATCCATTTGTATTAAGAAATATTTCTTGTTTACTGCAAGTTAAAGCAGAAGGATATTATGACTTCCTTCAACTTGTTATATTTTTGGGCAAGGGGTGGCTCATGGTACTGGCTGCTAGGCTGCAACACTCCACACACACAACAAAAAAAGGAAAAATACTGCAGTTTGTATTTACTTTTCCCGCCTATTACTTTGTAATACAACTTTTCTGCATTACCATTACTGTTACCGACATTGGGATGAGGAGTTCAGATATTTTCTGTGGTCACACTAAGAAAAAAATGAAAATGTGTTTCCTCTGTTTGTCAGGCTGTTTGGCACTACAGCATTGCTTGACTGCTTCTGTTTCTAAACATTTCTGAGAAAATCTCAGGGTTAATTTTATACTGACTACCCTGTCATAGGCATGACTAACAGAACAAATATGAAACTTTTACAAATTTCTTCCTTCATTTCTTTTTAGAACAATGCAATGTTCACAAGCTTGTAACAAGCTCAAGTCCTAAGTTATAATACAAATTGTAACAGAAACAAAAAAATCAAAACTGAATGACCAAAATGGAAGCCATAGGTATGTACAGAGTTCTGCCTGCATGGCATCAATTATTTAACCAGGGCTTACATGAAAAAGATGCATCAAAGAACTTGCCTCCACCATTACACAGTTAGAGTTTTAATTTTGACCCATACAGCAGAAATGCATTTATATAACCACCCTGCACTCACTATAGTTCACTTTCACTCAGGCATGAAACTTGAAAGTAGCAAGATAACCAAAATACATATAACGTTCTGTAGTGCATTAGTTAGCCACGCCGCTTTTCAATCAGGTACATGCTCTCTGGTTTTTCATCTGAACATGCTTAAGTTTTGCAAAAATAATAATTAGAAAACTGCTGACAAACAGCAATGCATTTTAAATCTATTGTGTTCAGTTAATACAGTTGCAATAATTTCATTATTCACAACAGTATGTTCAAATTTAAATTTGATTCATGTTTTTGAACTTTTGCAATAGTTCCTTGAAATTACTACCACTCTGATCCACAAAATTCAGAACTTCTGCCAACGTATAAACTAAAAATATTCATCTGCCTCCCAATAATCACCTCTACTTCATTTGTTAATGTTCCATTTATTGAAATAAAACTATTTTTAAAAACTTGTCTTGGTATGATTTCTCCATTTATTTGGAAAACTAATTTGTGGTAGTATAGGCATTGCAGCCAGAGCTAATGTCATATAAAGGAGTTCTGGTTAAAGATAACGCCAATGTAAAAATTATCATAAGAATTGGCTATACTGTGTATAAAAATGCATGAACAATAGCATATCCATTTCACTGGCAACATTTAGAAAACGTGCATCCAATATAGTCTGAGAATATCTCCTGTAAAAAAATTATTATAGTCAAAATTTAGATCAGATAATATCTTCCCTACTGGAAGTATTCTTTACCATATATATATATATATATATATATATATATATATATATATAGATATATATAGATATAGATAGATAGATTTATATATACATAGATAAATATAGATGTAGATATATCTATAAACCAATGGATAAAAAAGTCACAAAGACAAACTATTCAGTAAAAACTACAAGAAAAACTCAGCCAAGCTAGAGTTTTCACTGTGTGATATCTTAAACCTCCTGTAATTAAACCTAATTACTCTAATTATACCTCCAAGACATTCAGAAGCCATGTAGCTGAAATACTTAATGTCCTTAAGGGGTCATAGGTTCATAGGTTCATAGGTTCATAGGTTCATACTAGGCTATCTGCCCTGGGGCAATTATAAGCCTAGCCCGATTCTGTATGGCTTACACCACCCCTTGATTTGAGTATACTGTGCCCTTTTTAAGGTTTAGTTTACTGTGCCTCTGTCTAATAGTGACACAGGAGTAATCCCTGGGACAAACCTACAATCCCCCATCCACTTATCGAGATTCTTCTTGAAGAGATTCAGTGAGGTGCTCTGCCTCACATGAACTGGAATTCTATTCCAGAGCGAAGGGAGCCTCTTTGTTATGAACCTGTTCCTCCAGCAAGTTCTATTTATTTCTGTGCTGAGGTTCAAGTCCCTCGAGCGTGTGGCTCTAAGGGATTTAAATTTACTGAGGTGGAGCATGTCCATTAATTCTGGATTTGACATAGCTTTGTATGTCAGGCATAGATCGCCTCAAAGTAGGCGGTATGCAACTGAGTAGAGCTGGAGTTTTTTTAACCGAGCAGCATATGGCATCTGTTTGAGACCCTTGATCCTCTTGGTGAGATACTTTTGGGGTCTTTCTAATTGCTGCAGGTGTCGGGTAAGGTACATCCCAAAAGGGGCATTGTATTCTATGATGGGCCTGATGAGGGATGAATAAAGGGGCACGATTACCTCTCTTGATCTAGATGTGAAACCCTTCGTGATGAGATGGGCTATGTAGAAGGTCTTTCTAACAACTTTGGCAATGTGGTTTTCAAAGGAGAGATTGCTATCAACTTGGGTCCCCAGGTCCCTAATAACTTTCTCTGTACTTAATGGGTTTCCACCTATGTGGAAATTTGTGGGCACATTGTTTTTGCCAAAGGGTATGACTATACATTTTTTAGAATTTAGCTTTAAACCATGGTGCTGGCACTAGTTATCTGTCTCAGTGAGACCTTTTTGAAGGATGTTTGTGTCAGCTGGAGAGTTGATTATGGCACCCAGTTTGCAGTCATCTGCGAACTTGGTGAGCCATAGTCCTCCCACGTTTGCCTGTACCTCAGAAAAGTATATACCGAACAAGAGTGGTCCCAGGAAAGAACCCTGTGGGATGCCACTTGTGACCGGTTTTGAGTCTGACATGGCTCCAGCAACTCTCACTCTGTGGGTTCTGTCTTTGAGCCAGTTTGTGACCCATCTTGTGACATAGGGGTTTATATTTAAGCTGGATAGCTTATCTATGATGCCCGAGTGGGGTATTGTGTCAAATGCCTTTGCAAGGTCCAGATAGGCTGTGTGGACTACCTTCCCTTCATCTATGGCTTTGGTGACTGTTTCAAAGAAGTCAACCAGGTTCAAAAGGCAGGATCTGCCCTTGACAAAGCCGAACTGGGTAGGATCTAGTGTCTGTAGGTCCCCACTATCTTTGTTTATGAGCTCCATGATGATCCTCTCCATAGCCTTGCAGACTAGGCTAGTCAGGCTTATGGGGCGATAGTTTCCAGGGTCCGTAGAGGCTCCACCTTTGTGGAGTGGGACCACTGTTGCTGTACGCCATTCTGTGGGCACATATCCTGTAGTGAGGCTGAGATTGTATAGCTGTTTTATTTGAGGGATTAGTTCCTCTTGTAGTTCATGTAGGACACAACCTGGGATGCCATCTGGTCCCATGGAAGCAGTATTTTTTGCTTTGGAGAGGGCAGCCTTCACCTGAGCATCTGAGATGTTTGGGAGACAGCCCTCTGCCGGGATAGATACTTGCTCTTTTGGGGGGGGGGGTGGAGAAGTTTGCACTGAACCTGTCTGCCAGGATATTGGCAATGTCTGTGGGTTCAGTGTCATTGGGTCATTTTATTTGCATATATAACATGGGCCTCCATTATAGGAGGTATGAGATATCACACAATAAAAACTCTAGCTTGTCTGTTTTTATACATACACATATATATACGTGTGTGTTTGTGAGTGTGTGTGTGTGTGTGTGTGTGTGTGTGTGTGTGTGTGTGTGTGTGTGTGTGTGTGTGTGTGTGTGTATATATATATATATATATATATATATATATATATAAAATCTATATATCTATATCTATATAGATAGATATAGATAGTTTGATCTATCTATATCTATATATGCTGATATTTGTATCTATATAGACATATATAGATAGTTTGATCTATCTATATCTATATCTGTATCCAGCTATCCATTCATAAACACGCATACACACACACACACACACACACACACACACACACACACACACACACACACACACATGGTTCTATATTGTTTTATCAATCTTTCAGAACATTGAATCTCATATGGTTGAGACCAAATAATTAACTTCTGAAACATTGGACATTGGGTAGTGCAGCTTTTTTTTTCATTGCTGGGTGTTCAGTGTTTCAGAAAGTTGATAATATAATCTTGACCATATGATGTTCAGCATTCTGAAATGCTGATATCTGATAAAAAAAACTTTGATTCTGTGCAACATTCCTCAATAATTAAAACACTGGCACAAATTAAATGAAATTTATCATTCATAAAATGGATAAGAAGCTGGTCATAGGGAAGATCATCTGTAGTACAAAGAAGTGACACACAAATACATGACTATTCTTCATTTAAAGGAGTACCACTAGGTTCAGTATGGGGTATATACTTGTCTTACACATTTATGTCAACTATGCCACTGAAGCAAATGTTGTTTCTCAAAATTTGTCAATGATATACAAATATTGGCATGGTAACACCAGTCAATGATCACTAGGGGCTGCAAATCTGCATTGATAGACTGTGTATGTGTACTTTAAGTAAAATAATGATGTTCAGCTGTAAGAAATAAAGCATACTCCATGTAGGAAAGAAAAACGTAAATTATCCATATGGAATGAACAATGACATAGTTCCATAGTGTACTAACTTTGATGATGTAGTCTTTAATAACAACTGATACATTCTTAACTATAAATGCTAAAATACAAACTAGAAAGGGTTAGGTCCATAGTCAAGAGAATCTTAGATCTATGGATGGGAAACATAAAATTTGCTCCGGGATTGCCTCTGTTCTACAAATGGACAGAGGCAGCTCCTGAAACCTTTTCCCATGCACAGGTACCCTCAATTATCTGCAGTATGATTCCCAGTTATTCTCATCAGGGGTAATATAGAATTATTTACCGTGGGATGGGCCAGCAAATCTATAACCAAATAGGTTAGGTTATTTCAAGCACAAAAAGGGAAACTGGCTAGGCTTAAAATGGTCTACAAGGGCAGCTGTCCTAGTATATACCTATGAACCTATGAACCTATGAATCTATGAACCTATGAACCTATGAACCTATGGAAAACTGAAGACAATTTAGTGAGATGTTTATCTTCTTGAACTAATACTGTATTAACTACATGGTATAAGGGTATTATCAAACCACCACTGGAGGGTGGAAATGGCATTAATTTGTTGAATTTTATTGTTCTGGAAAAAGTTCAAAGACATTTTAAAAAATATACAAGTGGTATAACTAAATTAATATATGAATCAGTCTTGCTAGAAGTAACTATAACACAAGACCCCCCCTTAGCAACAACTAGACTAAAAAACTTCTTCAAGGCCAATTACAACCTCTTACATGATGCATAAATAGCTTCAGTCACCCCCCCCCCCCACACTGATGGAACAGACACCTATGCTGAGTTACACACCAATGCTTTTTACAAGCACCTGTACAACTGCATTGAGCCTGCCGTACCTGATACATCCAAAGCAAGATCTTCAAGGAAAAACAAATCTGCTTGGTGAGAACTGCCATTAGTAGGCCATACAATAGGAGAAAGAAATTACTGTCTAAGAGTAGGAAGGAATGGTTTCAAAACTGGAAGCATCCCCTCACCAACTTCAAGAAGCAAATAAGACTCCTAGTGAAGTCCTCCAAAGCTAACTACAAATCCAAATTAGCTTCCCTAACCAAAGATAACCACAAGGCGTTCTTTAGTTACATCTGTAACCTCAAAGGTAAAGCCCAGATTTGCACTAAACTCATAGTTAATGGTACTACATATATAGAACCTGTGGATATAGCAAATCTGCTGGCTGACAGGTTCATTGAAAGCTTTACTCCCCTGTCCCCACCACTTATACCCCAAAGCACCCCTAACACCTGTCCCTTGCTTAGTATCTCCGAGGCGCAGGTCTTAAATGCCCTCTCCAAGGCCAAAAACACAGCCTCCATGGGACCAGACAACATCCTGGGCTGGGTTCTATATGGTTTAAAACAGGAATTACCATCACTATTGAGCAACACTTTTCAATCACAGCATAAGCACTGGCTTCCTCCCAGCAGAATGGAATACAGCTACCAACATTGCTTTCTGCAAAGGGGGTGTATCCACAGACCCTGGGAACTACAGACCCATTAGCCTGACCAGCCTTATCTGCAAGGCCATGGAATGATTCACCATGAACCTTATTAACAAAGATATAGGAAATCTCCAAATACTCAACCCCACCCAGTTTGGCTTTGTCAAGGGGAGATTATACCTGTTAAACTTGGTGGACTTCTTTGAGTCAGTCACCAAAGCCCTAAATGAGGGCAAATCTGTGCATAAGACCTTCCTAGACTTAGCCAAGGTCATTGACACAATCCCCCACTCGGCCATCCTTGATAAACTCACCCAGCTGGGTATCAACCCATATATTGTCAAGTGGGTTGCAAACTGGCTCACTGATAGAACTCATACGGTCAAAAGAGGGGACTCCACCTCTTCCAGCAGACCTGTAACCAGTGGTGTTCCCCAGGGATCAGCTCTGAGACCTCTACTGTTCAGAATCTACTTCTCTAAAGTGCAAGCTAAAACTAAAGGACTGTGGCTGACAAAATTTGCTGATGACTGCAAACTGAGAGCAATCACTGAAACTCCTAGCAATGCCAACATCCTGTAAGAAGGTCTTACACAGATTATGACTGGTACCAAAGTCATGGTCTTAAACTTAATGCAAAACAATGCATTGTCATCCCCCTCAGCAAGGGTGACATCCCTGCAAACTACCACATCATTAGCAATACCCTAAGCACACAGCCAATGGTGAGAGATCTGAGCACACATGTTGACAGTAACCTTAATTTCGATCACCATGTCTCCACAGTCATAAGAAGGGCATTTTATATTCTTCATCTCATAAGTAAGTTCATTGCCTACAAAGAAAAAGAGCTTATAACCCCCCTGTACTCTTCCCTCATAAGGCCAATAATAGAGTACAACATTCCCTTTGGTATGTTCCTTTCCAAACACCTGGAGCAACTGGAGAGACCACAAAGGCTCCTTACAAAGAAAATTCAGGGTCTTCAAGATCTGGCTGATTCAGACAGACTGAAATAAATCATTGTCACTTTACTCTGTGTCATACAGACTGCTCAGAGGTGACCTGTGCCTTGTATATAGAGCAATATCTGCCCCAGCTTTAATGGAAATGCTGCACATTCCCAAGTCAAATAACACATCAGTCACTCAATCAAAGAACTTTAAACTGGTATGTGACATCAACAGAACTTGCAAGAGAAACAGATTTATCTCACAGAAGTTGCCCCACCTTTGGAACAAGCTACCTATTCATGTTAAACAAAGCCCCTCATTGGCCCTATTTAAGTGCACTTTGGATGACTGGATGGGTAACTGGAAATTCACCCCTGGGGTTCCACCTGTTTCCCTCTTGGACAGGGGCAATAGGTGCTGATTTTAGTATCTGATTGAACCAGTCACTCTTGGGAACATGGGTTGAACTTGGTTATGCTTGTAGGGGCCCTGGGGCCGTTAGACTAGTAACCTCCTATGATCCTATGAAGGTGGACTGAAAAAGTTACATTTATACTCAGTACATTTGGGATTGTACAAGAGGGATTTAATATGAATTTTTAAATTCTTGCATGATAAAGCTGTAGTAGAAAGTCTGATGAATCAACTAGGAATAACAACTTTTTTTAGCACAGACAAGGAATAATAGTGGGCTAGAACGTTTTAAAAATAGAGCAAGAAGTTGTTGGATTAGGTTACCACTATTAATATTAAGACAATCAGAAAAACCTTACAGAGTTTAAAAAGCAAATTGATATATAGCTGAGGTCGTGCCATCGGTCTGCCTCATCTTGGAAATGAACTAGCTATGACCTCTTTTGAGGCCTGTTAGTATTATGATCATTTAACATTGAGAAGATAGCTAGTAGGGATTTGATTCAGGAGATCATCGAGGAACCAACCCTAATTTTTCAGGTGACACAAAGTACTGTCTGGTTAAGAGGTTAGCTCAGAGCCATACAGTAGGAAATGGGTGCTGAGGGAATCAAACCCTTGACTACAGGAAGCAATTTGTTAACTGCTTATAGAGTTAATCCTTCATACAATACAGTTGATATGAAGATGACGATAGTCTTACTCAGACTAAGATGATATAGTTTGCTCAAAGAGTGTTACCTTATTCCATTATACCATGCAGATCTTTGAATGAGATTTAAGCTCAAGACTGGCAGTTTACTAGAAGACTGATCTTAGCTAAAAGGACACTTTTCTAAGGTCTGCATTTTGTACTAGCTTATGTTAGTACTCTGACATATTTCATTTGACATCTACATTGTTTTACATGGAGCATTAATTTAAAAATAATATATAATCAAGGTAACTGAGCAGGCATAAAAGCTACATATATTCTTTCAAATGATATCGTGTCCAGATTTACATCATACTATCTTTGTTCCTTTTTAAAAGTGTGTGAACAACAAATTAGACATAAGAATTTTTATAAAGAGAAACATTAGTTATTTATGTATTTGTTTAGTTAGTTAGTTAGTTAGTTAGTTAGTTAGTTAGTTAGTTAGTTAGTTAGTTAGTTAGTTAGTTAGTTAATTTGTCTTTATTGACCAGGAAAAGTCCAACTGGGTAAAATCCATTTCCATTGGAGACCCATTCAGAAAATTGCCACATTTAAGTTATAAATCTGTAAATGAGCTTATTTACATGATTTTTAAACATTTCTTACATGAACATGGCATTTAACACAAAAAACAGGGAAGAAAACATAAATTGACTAATTATTGAATAGAAAAAAAATCCACTAACAGTTAATGTATTTATAGCATGATGGCTGCAGGGAAAAAAGCAAACTGGATGGTTTCTGAGGTAGTAATAATTTACAGGCAGACAAGTAGCAATGTGTCTTGAAAAATGATGATAAGATACAAAAGGAGAAATTATGGAAATGAGCAGGGAGATGAATGGACAGAGGAGGAACTATGAGGTGTGAGGGAAGGAAGAAGAGTAAGAGGTTAGGAAATTAGTGCAGGATGAGGAGGAGCGATAAGGTACAAAAGATTGGGAAGCAAAGTGGCTGTAAGAGTTGGAGAAAAGTACTCTGAGTAAAGCTACCCAGGTGAGCAGGAAAAACATAGACATCTTTGGCAAGGGTACTGTTTAAGCAAAGTTTTGAAACTATTTAAGTTTTCTATCTGTTTTAACTGTGTGGGGGATTTCACTCCAGAGTTTTGACACATTATGGGAGTAGAGAGAGTATCCAGCATTGTTGACTGTCTTACTGATATATAGTAAGATTTGCTAGAGCAAAGGTCCCAAGTGGGTGAGTAGTACAGTAGAGTATTTTGTAATGCTCAGCATTTGTCTGGAGAGTACAATAGGTTGTGTGCAGTGACTAGCTGTGAGTATGTTAACTGGTTTGGGAGTTCAAGCCAGTTAAATTGTTTTAATGCAAAGCAGTGGTGTGTTTTATAAGGTTGGTTGGTTGTTTCAAATGTAGCTATTTTGCAGTAGCAGGAGGCTAGTTTACTTTTATACATAGTTTTGATATTTGTAAGAATGGTGGAAGAATATAATAGAGAAGGAAGAGGGTACATTGTTGCTAAGGTAATCCTTGCTTCATCTGTCAGGTAGTGTTTGACCCTATAGGGGGAGCTGAGTTTTTGATGAGTTTTCTTGATGGAATGAAGTATGTGGTGATCAGATTTGTGGTTGTCATGTATTATGACTCTGAGTAGTTTAATTTGACTTATGGTTTCTATTTATGTGTTATTACTTGAGTTAATATGAAATGTGTGTTTCTAGTTAAGGTGTTTTGGAGTAAATAGCATAAGTTTGTTTTTATTTTATTTTACTTTTTTTGCATTGATCAGCAAGTTAGAATTTTTTAGCCATATTTCAATGTCAGTAAAAGATTTCTGAGTGATTTCCTTTAATTTTGTTATGGATGGGGCACAGCAGATAAGGGCCGGATTGTTGGCGTATTGTATGAAAGTGGTAAGTGTTGTAGTGGTATGAAGTTTATTTATGCAAATATTTAAAGGGAGGGCACCAAATATTGGCCCTTGGGGAACACCAACAGAGATTAGTTGAAATGCTGAAAGGTTTTGTTGCCATTGCATTGCCTGCTGATAATTGCATAAATAAGTGTGAAACCAGGAGAGGGAGGGGTAAGTGAGACCTAGAGTTGCAAGATCAAAAATGAACTTCTGGTAGGAAATTATGTCAAATGCTTTGGAAAGATCAAGGAAAAGCAAAGAAACAAGGTTGCTCTCATTTCTGTATTGGCTTACTATGTTGGTGAAGTTGAAGAGGGCAGTAGCAGTAGTACTGTGGTTGGGCCTGAGTCCATGCTGGGTGTTGGACAGCAGGTTGTGTTTGTTTATATGTTTCATAAGCTGAGAGTGAATACATTTCTTGATGATTTTGGAGAGGGGTGATAGGACAGCAATAGGTCTCTAGTTTGTTAACTCTGTTGAAGTACCTCCTTTGTGTAGGGGTGTATAATAATGCATTTTTTCCAGATGGATGGAACATAGTTTTCAGTTTTAATCAAAACAATAAAACTCTCAAACATTGATCCTAAAACAATAAATAAACAGTTCTTGACTACTCAGATATGCAATTATTACTATATTTAATGAAAAGCATGTAAGCAATACTCTACAAAAAGGCCTTACAGAAACAAATGCTTGGTGCCAGAGCCATGGGCTCAAGCGCAATGCCAAGAAATGTATAGTTATCCCCTTTGGGAAAAACATGTACCCATGAATTACCACATAGGTGGCAGTACACTAAACACCGAAAGTGTGATAAGAGACTTAGGGACACAGGTGGACAGTGGTCTCACCTTCAATAACCACATTGCCGCAACAGTCTGGAAATTCTTCTATGTGGCACACCTCATCACTAACGGCTTTTCATCCAGAAAAAAGGAGGTCATCGTCCCACTGTATTCATCCCTCATTAGATCCATTATAGAATACAATGCCCCCATGGTATGTACCTCTCAAGACATCAGCAACAACTGGAAAGGCCGCAGAAGTACCTCACTAAAAGAATCACAGGCTTAAAGCAGATGGCCTACGCTGACCACCTTAAAAAACTCCAGCTATACTATGTTGCATATTGTCTACTCAGAGGCGATCTCTGCTTAACATACAAGGCCATGTCAAACCCAGAGCTGTTGGACATACTACACATAAAGAAATCCCAATCCCTCAGAGCCACATGCTCCAGGGATCTAAACCTTGTCATCACAATAAACAAAACATGCTAGAGGGATAGGTTCCTGACCCAGAGACTACCCAGACTCTGGAATAGACTGCCCATACATGTCAAGCAGTGCGCCTCTTTGGCCCTCTTCAAAAGGAACCTTGACGATTGGATGGGAGGAATCATATCAGTCGCCCTGCTAGACAGGGGTCCAGGGAAGTAAATAGTGTGGGAAGAAATAGCCAGGGAATTGTTATAGCTAGGCTTGTATAGGCCCTAGGGTCAATAGCCTAGTACCAACCTATGAACCTAAATGCTTCTGTCCCATAAAAATCATAAGGGACTTTTTCAGAATTAAAAATGCTGCCAAAAACCAGACCCTTAAATTGAGTCATCCTTCAATCAACTAATTAACTCATCAC
Source organism: Protopterus annectens (assembly GCF_019279795.1). Lineage (NCBI taxonomy): Eukaryota > Metazoa > Chordata > Ceratodontiformes > Protopteridae > Protopterus > Protopterus annectens. The sequence continues at coordinate 1,785,395,626 of NC_056725.1, read as the reverse complement.
AGCACATTTAAATTCACAGTCGTAATTATTAAAGTTCAATAATTCCATTCTCAATATAATAAAATAATAAAAGTTAAAACTTTACATTATATAGTCTAACATCTAAAATATATGTCACACATTGATTATTAATTCCAACCTTTAAAATGCATAATCATAATGAATTTTAATTAGTCGATTGAAGGGTGAGTCAATTTAAGGGAATGGTTTTGGAAGCATTTTTAACTCTAAAGAAATCCCTTATGACTTTTATGAAACAAAAGCATTCGGTTTGCATGCCGTTCATTAAATATAATGATTAAATACAGTGATTAGTGTACATCTGAGTGCCCTGAACTGTTTATGCATAGTTTTCAGTTATTGACTGGTTGATCAGAATTGAAACAGGAAAGACTAATGCTTCTGTACCTGTTTTGAGGAACTCGGTGGGAAGGTTATCGGCATATGAGTAAATGGCTAATAATTTTTTTTTATTGCTGATGTTGAGACAGGCTGAAAACTAAAAGACAGTGGGTTGCTTTTGAAAACAGATGGAAGTTGGACTGGAACTAATTGGATAAAATGAGTGCTGAACTGAGTGGCAATGGACTCTTTGTTGTTTGAAGTAGAAGGACAGGGTATAGTGGTAGTTTTTTTTTACAGAGGGCCAAAAAAGCTTGGAGTTTTTTTGGTGTTTTTTTTTTGAGATTAATGTAGTATGATTTCTTGTCAGATTTAACAAGGCTCTTGGTACAGTTACTGACATATCTAACATTTTGGTAGGTATGTTGTTTTTATCCTTATGCCATTCTTTCCATGCTTTATCTCTTTGCAGCATGAGCTGTTTGGTCTCTTGTTAGACATGGTGCTATGTTAATTTTTACCTTTCTTATCCTAAATGGTGCTAAATCATTTATCATTTTAGGAAGGTGTAATTGAAGTGACTAACTGCTTCATTTAAGTGCATTACTCTTAATACATTTCCATTGTAGTGGGACAGGGCTGTAATAAATATATCTTTGTCAAATTAGGTTAAATTGTGTACTTGTTTAAACATTATTTGTTTGGGCAAACCGTGTTGTTGACTGATTGCATAAGTTGAGAGGTGGTCACATAGTATCTGGTAAGCAACCGGGGGATTTTATATTATGGTGTTTGTTTCTCAATATCCAATCCATCAAGGATTGCCTGTTAGTGCTCTTCTTGATTCTGGTGGTGGAACTTATTAGTTGAGTGAAGCTAAATAGATTAATCAAGCCCTTGGGGTTGCCACTGTTTATGGATTGCCAGTGTGTATTTTAGTCACCTAAGATGAAGGTTTCCTGGTGAATGTTGTCAGACATCCAGTGTAGGATATTTTTTGGCTGTAGCAATGTTGTTGCCTGGTGGGATATATACTGCTGAGACACATGTATAATTATTTTGGTTGATTTTGAGGTATGCATTCAGAAGTTCAGCATTATTAAATTTGGAGATATTTAAATGGGCTGAACTTATTTCTAAGTTGTTTTATAAATAATAGCAATACTGTGTGCTCTTTTCTGAGCATTTTAAAACATGGGCAATAATTTTGTTGTCAGTTATTTCTTGTTTTAGCCAGGTTTCAGTGGTAATTAGAATGTCTGGGGAGTAAAAATCTAGACCTACGTGGATATCATGACTTTTGTTGTAGATACTTTTGAGGTTAACATTTAAAAGAATGAGGTTAGATTCATTACTTGATGGGACGATTGTGTCAGGTGCACTGGAAAGTTATGGGCTGGCCATGGTGGGTAGCTGATGTGTGCGTCTGGGTTTTGGGTGAATATCTCCACTAAGCTTTAGAATGGAGGTGGGGCGAGTAGAGGTATGGAGCCATTTGCATTTCTATCTGACTTTCTGTGCTGCTGATAAAGTGCTGTTCTTAATTTTAATATATCTATAAGAGAACAGATCTGAGCATGTATATGTACAGAGAAAGAGGGACAGACAGGAAGAGAGAGAGGGTTTTTTGATGTAATGTGTGTGTGTGTTTGTGAGGGAGTTCAGATAAGATGCGGGAATATTATAGTCGTTATTGAAGTGAGCTAGTGTTGTGAGTGTACAAAGCAGTAGCAATTGACTTACTGTCATTGTGATCTGAGATGGTGAGAGTTTAGATGGTGGGTAGAAGACAGAGGAGGTGTGGAAAGATGATGGCCATGTGGTATATTAATGAAAGGGGTGTTATGAGAACTGGAGAGAAAGAGGTGTAGTAAAGGGTGGAGATATTTGCAGGGTGGTATATATATATAGTTATGGTAGGGGAGAGTAGTTAGGTTGTGTGCAGAAAGCTGTATGTTATGAGTTTGTAGGCAGATGAAGGTGAAAAAGTGAGTAGTGTATTAATGAGGGAGGAGACAAAAATGTGTATTGATGAGAAGGCTAGTAGTCTAAAGTAGTAGCCATAAGTAGTAATATGAGTATCTAAAAAAGGAATTTTGTGTTATTAGTATGCATTTATGTCTGTGTATTATATATATATATATATATATATATATATATATATATATATATATATATATATATGTGTGGGATCTATATCATATGAGCGAATCACACAAATTGCGAACGCTCATAATATTGAACGTACCAGACCTCAAACTTCCTATTGTGGGGAGCTGCACACCCCCTGCTAAATATATATTCCAACTCCGAGATTGCACTACAGTGAGGAAAGGGCAAATATCCCATTCTTCACTGTACCACAATCTCAGAAAAAGTACTTTGAGGTCCGGTACGTTCGATATTATGAGCGTTCACAATTTGTGAGATTCGGTCATATGATAAAGACCCTATATATATATTATAATTTACACGTGTGTATGTGAATGGATGAATAAAGGTGTTAGTAAGCAGGAGTGTGTATGGAAATAGAGGGTTGAGAATGTCTGAAAAGAAAGTTTTAAGTCTGTGGAATGGGCTGCAGCAGGTGTTGACAGAGGTCAGAAATTGGAAGAGGTTTTTAATGTGTATGTCTTTAAGGGGTGGGTAATATGTACTAAATTGTGGGAGGAGTTAAGAGGGAATAAATGTAATGTTCATTTTGATAATTTAAATAAATTCCAGCATGTCACTATAAAGCAATTATTTTCTAGAAGTGAGATTATTACACTTATTAGATAAAAGCAGCGCACTTGTTTTATGTAAAATTGCATACATTTCTTGGAGATATCACAATTTGCAAGATGGGGGCACAGTTATGGATATACCAGTGTTTTCTTGCTATCCACAAACCTTTCTGGCATATCCCCAGTGTGAACAACTTTTTAAAAATGAGTTCTATGTGACTCTTAATTTTGGATGCTTTATTGATTAGGTAGGTTCATAGGTAGATACTAGGCTATCTGCCCTAGGGCATTTACAAGCCTAGCCAGAGTGTGTTTGGCTTTCGCCACCCTTTTAGATTAGATGACTGTGCCCCAGTATAGTAGGTCACAGAAGATAGCCCATTTAAGGTTAGTTTAAAGTGCCCCTGTCTAGCAGTGACACAGAGGAGATCTGAGGGGTAATTCTACGGTCTCCCATCCAATCGTCAAGATTCTTCTTGAAGAGGGTCATTGAGTGGCTCTGCCTAACATGGACTGGGATTTTGTTCCAGAGTGAGGGGGAGCCTCTGGGATATGAATCTGTCTCTCTAGCATGTCCTATTTATTTCTGTGCTGAGGTTTAAGTCACTGGAGCGTGTAGCTCTAAGGGATTTGGATTTCCTGAGGTGGAGCATGTCCATTAATTCTGGGTTGGATATGGCTTTATACGTCAGGCACAGATCGCCTCTGAGTAGGCGGTAAGCAACTGAGTAGAGCTGGAGTTTCTTTAGTCTAACTGCATAGGGCATCTGCTTGAGTCCCTTAATCCTCTTGGTGAGGTACTTTTGGGGTCTTTCTAGTTGTTGCAGGTGTCAGGTAAGGTACATCCCAAATGGGGTATTGTATTCAATTATGGGCCTGATGAGTGATGAGTAGAGAGGCACAATTACCTCTCTTGATCTAGATGTGAACCCTTTCATGATAAGGTGGGTTATATAGAAGGTCCTTCTAACCACTTTAGCAATGTGATTGTCAAAGGAAAGATTATTATCTACTTGGGTCCCCAGATCCCTAATTACTTCTTCTGTACTTAATGGATTACCACCTATGTGGTAATTTGTGGGCACTTTGTTTTTTCCTAAAGGGGATGACTATGCACTTTTTGGCATTTAGCTTCAGGCCATGGCTCTGGCACCAGTTATCTGTCTCTGTGAGACCATTTTGGAGGATGCTTGTGTCAGTCAGTGAGTCAATTATGGCCCCCAGTTTTCAGTTGTCTATGAACTTGGTCAGCCAAAGTCCTCCTGTGTTAGCCTGTACCTCAGATATATATACCAAACAAGAGAGGTCCCAGGACTGAGCCTTGTGGGACGCCACTTGTAACTGGTTTAGAGTCTGACATGGCACCTGCAATTCTGACCATGTGGGTTCTATCCCTAAGCCAGTTTGCAACCCATCTTGTGACATAGGGGTTGATATTTAAGCTGGTGAGCTTGTTTATGATGCCCGAGTGGGGTATTGTGTCGAAGGCTTTTGCGAGATCAAGGTAGGCTGTGTGGACTACCTTCCCTTCATCTATGGCCTTGGTGACTGTTTCAAAGAAGTTGACCAGGTTCAAGAGGCAAGATCTGCCCTTAACAAAGCCGAATTGGGTAGGATCCAGTGTTTGGAGGTTCCCAATGTCTTTGTTTATGAGTTCCATGATGATACACTCCATAGCTTTGCAGACCAGACTAGTAAGACTTATAGGGCAATAGTTACCGGGGTCGTTGTGGCACCACCTTTATGGAGTGGGACCACTGTTGCTGTACACCATTCTTTGGGTACGTATCCTGTTGTAAGGCTGAGACTGAACAGTGATTTTAAGTGAGGGTTCGGTTCTTCTTGGAGCTTGTGTAAAACGTAGCCTGGGACACCGTCTGGTCCCATAGATGCTATGTTCTTTGCTTTGGAGAGGACAGCTCTCACCTGTGCATCTGTGATGTCAGGGGGGCTATACTTTGTTGTGATAGTCATTTGCACATTTGGGGAGGAAGGGGGGGAGAAGTTTGCACTGAACCTGTCTGCCAGGATGTTGGCAATGTCTGTGGGTTCAGTGTATTTTTTGTCATTTTGCACTAACTCAGAGCATATCTGGGAGTTTCCACCCAAGTTCCTGACATAACTAAAGAAGGCCTTATGATTACCTTTAGCGTCTTGTGCAATTTTTCTTTCGAAGCTAGCCTTGGATGCTTTTATGAGGGATCGTAGTTTCTTGCTAGTACTGATCACAGTTGCCTTCCCTTTTTGGGATTTTACTCTGTCCTGTAGTAACTTCCTCCTTCTGTTGTATAGCCTATTTATGGCTGGGGTCCACCAGACAGGTCTCCTACCTTTGGAGGAGTGTGTCTTGGTTTTGTTTGGGATAGCACAATCTATGCATTCCTGTAAGTATCCATAGAATGCATTTGTAAGGGATTCTGCGGTTTGGGCCGTAATTTCCACTGGCCCGGGGGCTTTGTAGGATTCCATCTCAGTTCTGAGAAGTGTGAAGTTTGCTTTTGAGAAGTTTTTGACCGTGGTTTCCTTTGCTGGGGTGTGGACGGGATATGGACATCCATAGTGATTAATTTATGGTCAGATCTTACTAAAGAAGGGTATACCTCAGGTATAGAACATAGAGTACCCATGTTGGTGATAATCAGGTCTTTTTGACTGTTGCTGAGGTAACAAGTTATGTGGTATAGCTGATAACAGTATTGTCTTTAGTCTATAAATCACTATGTATTGATTGAAAGCCCTTTTAAATTATGTCATATTTTTAGATGTACTTATTTCAAAAGCTCTGGTAAACATAAAATTAGTGAGCATACTCCATAGAAAAGTTGTTACAGTTCTTATAGATGTTATCCTACAAACATGTAAAATGACATTCCATGTAGTCAGTATATATGGGTGGTAAGGAATATTTCTAATAGGGAAAATATGGTCTGAGCTAAATTATGAATGCGATCATTTTAGTTTACACCTGATATCCTAGGAATGCATAGCATACACATTTTCACAAATTTATGAACAAAATAAAGCTGATATTTTGTATCTAGATTTGGCAGTGAACAATATAGCCAGTTCTATTAACAATAATTTTGACATTAACATGATAATCATACCTCATAAATATTTATATCTCTCGGTGTTATTAGTTATGTCATGTAATAAAATAGTTCTAAAAACAGAGGGAGAACCTGAACTTTGAAAAGCATGAAACATAATTTGATTTCATGATATGGAACATTGTCTAAGGAAGGAGAAAGGATATTTAGGAGAAACTGCCATATTCCTAATTCAAACAATAATGTAAGGTCATTAATTCCATTAGACTGAGTTTTGTGCAACACAGCAGAAGAACAAAATGATTGATCAGGTTTTCAAATTTACCCATATTGTTGTGGATCATGCAATTGCTGCAGATTTGTTACTCAGACTGACATCTTTATTCACCCAGAGAACAAACAAATATATTTTACTGTAGGTAGTTTACTGACTGTAATGCAATCAGACTGATGCATGTTATCATTTGAACAAACCTAAGTTTTCATTTACAACAAGAATATGAGAGCATGTGCAGATATTGATGGATAATGTATAAGTAATGCACATGCAAACCATTATAGAAACTGTAAATATGTTGTTACCTTTAACTTTCAGATTTCATTGAAAGGGGATCGTGTGTGTGTGTGTGTGTGTGTGTGTGTGTGTGTGTGTGTGTGTGTGTGTGTGTGTGTGTGTGTGTGTGTGTGTGCGTGGGTATCTGCCAGGGACTGAATGTTTTCTGGTGTGTGTGCGTGTGTGTGTGTGTGTGTGTGTGTGTGTGTGTGTGTGTGTGTGTGTGTGGTGGGGGGGTGTATGTGTATGTATGGAACAGTGTGTTTGTGAGTGTTATTGAGTGAAGGGTTGTCATGTACAGTGAGTATCTCCATGTGCCACCAATGGTAATCACTACCATATGGTACTGTTTAGCATTGCTGGTAATTACACCTGGTTCAGACACATACAGTTTAGCTGATAAGGTCTTCCTCATTGTGACTAAACCTCTGTGTGATCAAGTAAACTGCAGCTTGCGTTGTTGCTGTTTGTGGGGGTATAAGGGATTATTTGAATCCCATGGCTTGTGTATATAGTTATGTCATTTTACTCTTCTGAAGTACCTGCTGTTGTCCTTCTGTAAATGTTATTATTTGGTTGTTTAATAAGCATAAACATTAACTTTAGATAATTAGTGATACAGTAGTCTGATAAATCAGGTAACATTTATCCTGACATATAAAGTGTATCTGATTAGATTTTAAAACATTCTATTATCTTTAATTCAAAAAAAAAACAATGGCAGTGAGGTAATCAAGCACAACTCCTTCTTCTATTACAACAAAAACGTATTTATTATATTATAAAAATAGAACAGTGTTTAAGCGCTTTCACTAAAATAGCTTCATCAGACCTTCAACCAAATCAGCAACCATTTATAATGCTTTTCAAAAACTCTTGACCAATCAAAATTGACCATCAAATCAACTTGAAAGCATGTGATGTTACAACGTATCAAAATATTTAAAGTGATATACCCAATGTAGTAAAATAAAACAAGAATTCTTCACATTAAAGCTGTATAATAAAACAATATAATCGAAATACTAAACAGTATATAATAATATCTCAAAAAATATATATACAGCATACATACCTATCTCAAAAAATATATTGTCTTAAAAATATAAGGCAGGATTCACAAAGCCTCCGTCTAAGAGTTATAACTCTTACACGGAGGCTGCAGTTAAACTGAGTGATGTCAGCATGCTCTGCATATTCATGAGAGCATGCTGAATCACACCTAAGGCTAACACAGTCCGTGTAAGACAGTAGGGGGCGTGTCCATAGGCCGAGCCCTGCAAGCGGACACGCCCCCAGAAGAGTAAAAGTGCCCAAAGTAAACACCCATGACAGAGTCCATGGAAATGTGAATAAACACAACACAACACATGCCCCCACAGACTATGAACAGAAAATATATAAATGAACATGTTATATATTTTTTTTAAATCATAAAGATGTTTGCCCGTGAGTGCGCTCGTTTGCGCGGGCATGCCCGTAGCTTAGCCACAGTTAGCAGTCAGTGGGAAAGCATATAAGAACTAAATATGCAAAGTAAGCCAAGAAGCAATAGCGTAGCAGTAGAGACGTCGGCTGAAGAACAGGCATCCATGGTTCGAGCCCCCACAACATCAATTTTATTTTTAATAAAATAAGCACAAAACATGTCCCTGACAAATATGAACACATATAAAATCACATTTTATGTAAAATGTAATGAAATAGCCCATTTATTTTGAAGAAATGTGAGGTAACAAAATAATAAAAAATGCCAGATGTGCCTATAGCTGAGCTACAGTTTAACAAGGTGAGTGCATCTGCCCGTAGGTGAGCAGTGGTTTAACAGGTGCAAAATGAGTGCCCGTAGCTGAGCAGTGGTTTAACAGGTGCAAAATGAGTGCCCGTAGCTGAGCAGTGGTTTAACAGGTGCAAAATGAGTGCCCGTAGCTGAGCAGTGGTTTAACACACTGAAACTGTGTGCCCCTAGCTGAGCTGAGCATAATATGCGTGATGACAGCCAAATGGGGTGTAAACCAGCGTACCCCGTTTGCACGGAGCTGCGCACCGTGCTAACAAGCTAACCAATGGGCAACGTTGAGCAAGCTGTAACAAAACTGCCTTTACACAGACACACCCCCTAGCCTGTCTAGACAGTCATAAAATATAAAAAGCAGTGGGCAGGTTCGAACCCAGGATACCATGCACCATAGTCAAGGTACTGAACCACTAAGCCACAACAGCTGTACCCAGAAATGCAGTAATAGCACATATATAGGAATGAATAGAAAGTGCAACATGACAAAGCAGGTTTTGTGAAGTGGATACAATTCCAAAATGGCCAATCACAGATAAGTGCGGGAAAAACGGCATATATAAGCCCCATAGGTGGGAATACACAGCATAAATGATTGTAGAACTGACTTGCAGCCAGAATGTCAGGTGTAGGTGAGGGTAGTTGCTTTCGAGCACAGAGGTGGGGTGTTGAGGAGTCCAGATACATGGTCTGGCTCCTAGTCCACAATCATGAGGCCCAACTCATGCAGGGCCAGGTCCTGTGGGGAGCATATAGGGCTGAGGCGTGGGACCGGTTGGTTCATGATCTCACCAGTGCCACAGGGATTCCAAGGACTGGTGAGCAGGTCAGTCACCACCATGCGGACCTGAAGAGATGGAAGCAGGACCAACTGAACCGTTGGATCCAGGAGGCCCAGCAAATGCCCAACACCCCACTACTGAGTAAGTTACATTTAATTATGTATGTAAGAAATTAAATCAGCTGATATTATGGAGATGTGTATTCCAATATTACTTCATTTATATTACAGCTGCAGGTGTCTGTTCTGCAAACCACAGAGCCTATGGCGATAGGCTGGTGCGGTTGCACCACCAGGCAGGTCAGTAATCCACTCCCAGTAACTGTAAAGAAATATCAAAGTATGACAGTTAGCAAAAGAGTGCAGTGTAGTCACTAAGTAATAAAATGTGCAAGTAACAGTGTAAAAGTGTTTGCAAGTATGGCTTGATTAGAAAAGTGCGTTGCAGTCTGTAATCCAAACAAAAAAATGAAAATGTCTGAAATAAAGTCTGAAATAAAGATGCCCCACTTGTAATATAATAGTACACAACCTGCAGCAGGCTGAAAAGTACAGCTGCAGAAGATGAGCAAATCACATGTGTGAAATATATCCCTGTTGAAATACTGAAACATGACAGAAGTGAGACTGCTGGAAAGGATTGTAATAACTACAGGTAAAACATGTCAATAAAGCCTAGAAGAAAGTACCATCCTGAATAGTAAAATGAAAACAAGTGAGAGAGTGTGAGAAAGAGTTATGAATCCACCAATAAAGTAGTAATAACCCCTGAATAAAGTATACTGCAGTCAGTACAGAATGAAATGAATGTGACAAGTAGAACCAAACTGCGAAATGTGTCCAAAGTGTTGCTGCAGCTGGAATGTGTATCCCAAAATCTGGATATGTTGCTCTCAGTCTGCAATATGCAGATAGTATGATTGTCTGAAATATCAAACATCCACAGTTGTCTATAGCTATATAAAGCAAATGTAGCAGGATGATGTAGCTGAACAAAGCCAGATATGAACGTGTATGAATAACAATAAAATGTATATTGATGTAGCAGGAACAGTCCTATCACCAAATGGAAGTAGTTATCATATAGGAAACTGTAGTTAGAACAGTAGTGTGTATATATCTGTAGCTATTAGAAATGTACAGCATATGTATTGGTATTCGAAGGTGTTAATAATATTTTCTTCACCCCACCCTATAACCACATATAATCCATTCCATGTGAAATTGGTATGTGCAATCACAATTAACACCCCTGGACATTTGTTCTGTTGGGTCATAAATATTTGCATGTCCGTTGATGCATCTGCCCTGTTCATACATCCAAACCTGATGGCCTGTTGCCATCAATCAACCCTGCATGTTGTTGGACTGTGTATTGCTGTTCAAATTATGCATGTGTTATGCTCGCTGTTCAATGGTGTGAATATCTGGGTGTTTGGTTAATGGGAATACTAATGCATGCTGTTACAACTAATTGTGAATGGTATTGTATGTTACTAACCCAAACTGTCATGACATAATGCAAAACATAGGACGACAGGGAAGGCGGGTTCCAGCGGACGCACCTCTCCCACCTCAGCTGGCGAGTGCACCTGGCACTAGTTCCCAGTCTGGACCCTCCTCCGGTGGCCCTGTGCCACCTGCAGGTGGAAGCACTGCAGGGGATGGGGCCCATCCCCCCTCTGCAAGCGTGGACGGAGGAGAACCAACACTCACCCTCCGCAGCGTCCGGACTGTGGTGCGTAGGGAGATCCAGGACTCTGTTCTTGGGTCCCTACGCCAGCTTGAGGCACAGGTGGCACAACTTACAGGCATGCCTGTTGCCCGGCCTACACAGCCCCCAGCACAGCCCCGTCCTGGGCAGTGAAGGAACAGTGGCAACTGCCCATGGGTGGGGATACCAGTTCCACTGTTGCCATCTGTGGGCTCATGGGCTCTGGATATCCAAACATCCGTCCCCGTCAATTGTGTAACCCCCCCCACATGTGTCATACACCGCCCCTGTATGCGTCTTGTTTGTCTTGTCTGTTGACCTACCCAACCTACCTCCCCAGCTATACCGACTTCCTTCACCTGACATACCACTCTCACATGAAAAAAAAAGGGCACTCTGTACCCACAAAAAAATTACGCCCCACACATAGCTGCCCATTCCGCACATATGTCTGCCAGACATGGAAACTATCAATTACAACTATCTGTACAACAAGTATTATTGTTGTCCTTACACCTCTCTCAGGGGTGGAAGGTATCAAATGTCACACCAAATTACAAACATATGCACAGCTGTTGCTGATGAAGAAATGGGCAGCTATGGGCCCTACCTACATCCCTCCTGCAAAACCCAAGCTTGTTTCCCTACTGTCTTACCCTCTTTGTGACCCCTTTTTCACCATGTTCCTGTCTCCCCATTTTCATTTCTTTCAAAGAAAATAGCTGGTGTCTTGAGAGTAAGCACGTTTAAGCGGTTGTAAGCGGGTGTGCGCGGAGCTGAATGCCAATGCGCATGCGTGAGCTCCACGCAAACCAGCTCTAACCCGGTTACAACTGCTTAAAAGTGCCTTAGTCACTCTGATTGACAGGTCCTGTAGTCAGTTCAAAAGCAAAATAAAATCCCACTGTCAGTCCTGAACCCAGGACCTTGGAAACAGTAGTCTGCATGACTTACCACTAAGCCATAACTGTTATACAAGAACATTGTGCTAAAATAAATATATCATGTAATAGTAGGAATGAATGTAAAGGGAATATAGGATGTGTAGTACACAAAGCATGTCATATATATTTACTGTCAAATCTAGTGGATATCTATGATAGTAGTGTGTGAACAGAAACAGCCATGCTAGTTGGTAGCTAGTAGGTAATAATGTCACTGTAGCACCATGCAAGCCACACACATACTCACAGCAGGATAATCACTGCCCATACCCCACAACCTCTTACAGGAACACATCCGGACCAAGTAATAAAATATGTGGAGCAAAGGGCCAAAACCAGGGACACATTACAAATAATGTTACAACAAACTCAGACAGTTCAGAGAATAACAGGTTCTGTATTTTGTGGGATGTTTGGAAGGGTATGAAGTCTGAAACTTAAATGTTTGTCACTATATTCTGACTTGAGTCCAGAGTGATTTGCCAGAAAAAGCTGTGCATGACATATTGACCAAAATATGAGGTAGAAATGTGGACAACCTGCAAATATTTGTACACATGAGAGGTCTGACACCACCATATTTGAATAGTTAAGAGCCTAGACATAGCAACAGTGAATGAGTTACAGGGATGCCCCACAGACTCCATGTGAAATGTACAAACAGTAGGCAGAAAGGTGTTACAACACATGCAATGGTAACTATGGAGTCCTGAAAGTATGCACCACTTGCATGGCAGAAAAAGTGTAGTAATACATATGCTCTTGCTATCCCACAGTCACAACTGCAGCATACCAGACAGTTTAATGGGTGTACCCCACTGATATGTACCATTCCATGAGGCAGATAACAGATGCACCTGAGAGTCTCTGGGGCCTGCTCAGCAGCATATTGAAATACCCTAATAGATGTCAAGGCCCACACCATGGCCAGACCACACTGCATGCTGTAACACCCTAGCAGATATAGCAAGCATTCCAAGGTGTGAATGTACATGGAAAATAGGAAAGCCGCAGCAGCACACTACAGTCAGGACACCTAGCAGGCATACAAGTAGTGACTGTAAAGGGCAAATATTGAAGCCATAGCAACAAAGTGCAAGCAAAAGTGCAAGGAAAGCACACACACACACACACATTAACAGTAGTAGTAGTAGTCATAGGTGTCAGTGTACATACACAGTTAGTACAGGAAACTGGAGAAATGAATGGAGAAATGTTAATCTACAACACAGCTGGAAATATGAGAGAGATACCAACCTTTACACTCACAGAATATTGTCCACAGCATACCAGCATGGTCCCTGCCCTTAAAATCTGAAAGGGCTATGCCTATCTCACATACCTTTTTATAGCACTGTTCTGAAATCACAGTGAGAACTGCAATCAGTACACAACTGGTTGCATGCAATTAGCAAATGCTGGCTAACAATTGGTGCAGAGGCCATCACATGGATATATGCAGATACCTATAAAAGTATGCTGTACTCCCAGTCCACACATGCAATACTTTCATCGCACCCTGAGGAGGAAGTGAGAGACAGACAGAGAGAGAGACAGAGACCGAGACAGAGAAAAACAAAATTAAACATACACAAACAAAACTGCTCAGCAACAGCCACCTGAAAGCTGACAACTGACAAGTGGACCAGCAGGACACAAAACCAGACGGCAACACAAGCAGCTGTGACAAACACAGGTAATGTAAAGTAATACTATAAAGGTCTACATACTGTGAACTGTCCATATGTGTCATTGCTCTGTATCCATATGTATATGAAGATGTGCAAAGGGCAGGGGACATACAGCAACTATCAGTGAAGGCTGTACATACATTTGTATGTGAGAGCATCTATGTGCACATATCAATGTAGGTTGAATGTAGGTTGTAGTGCAAAGTACAAAGTAGGTTTCACAGTTATGTATGTTTAGCAGTATGTTAGTGTGTGTATACAGTATGGTAGATAAACATGTTGATATACCTGTCTATCATATGGATACATATGTATGTCAAAATATGTATGTATATATATATATATATATATATATATATATATATATATATATATATATATATATATATATATATATATATATATATATATATATATATATATAATATGCATATATGTATGCATACATAGAGAGAGATGTAGGAATACATAGACAGATGTAGATAGATAGAATATGTACAAACATATATATGTAATACACACATACAGATATAGATATATGTAGATACATATACATAGACAGACTGATCTGACTATCTACAGGTATGACTGTATATGATGACCTCAACACCCCTGTCCCACCCCTCTGTCACTCTCACACCCTCTGTGTCACCCTCCATATCTATAGCAATATATGTACATCAGTATATATATGTGTATATGTATACAGACATATATATATATATATATATATATATATATATATATATATATATATATATATAGAGATATATATATATATATATATATATATATATATATATATATATATATATATATATATATAGAGAGAGAGAGAGAGAGAGATGTATATATATTCTGAGTGAGGCACATGTGTACAGATATATTGCAACAGGTGCCTGGTGACAAAGGCATGGAGTGAACACCAGTGTCAAAACTGGAGTACCATGCCCCATTTCAGATCACCTACACCAGTAACCACCAGATATGTGATTGGCTGCCCACCACTGCATGTGTCAGGGGTGAACAGGGTCATAAATGTGTACAATAGTCCCCCCAATGATATTCACAGTGGCACACTATTCCTGGAATACCTGCACATGGTATGTGTCAGCAGACATGGTGTGTCAGCTATGGACATGTAGGTCAGTGTACTCCTCCACACCACATAATGGCTGCCATGGTATGTACCTCACATGACAGCTACAGATATGGAGAAGGACACAGTGACATGTACAACACTGTGACAATGCACTCAAACACATTACCAATGCACAGTGACTGACAACACCACAGAGTACACACATACTACCCACATAGAGGTTACCACTCCTGGATTTACATACGTAAGTCACACCCATGACAGATGTCCAACAATGATAGTAACACCTCACACCATCCACAACCTAAATGACTGCTGTGTGTCGTCCGTGCCACTGCAATAGAGAGCACATGTGGAGGTAAAGGTTCCTACCCACAGATAAGACATACCCTGCAATAAATCACACAGTGTTAAGAAGCAAGACTCCCCATGAGTACATGTCACACATACCCCTGCTGAATGTTAGTCAGATAGGTAATATGCCATATAAGTCACCCTGTGTAACTGTGTGACAGCAGCAGGTACCGTCACACCACATGTGTCACAATGGTCAGCGTAGCAGAACAGTATGCTGCTGTAGTCCCAGGGGCAATAGCATATTGTATAGTATTGTATTGTAATGTATTGTATTGTGTTGTATTGTATTGGTATGTTTAGGTGCCTCCTTCATGGAGTGGAACCACTGCTGCTGTGCGCCAGTGTACAGGTACATATCCTGTAGTCAGGCTAGTGTTACATAGCACTTCTATATGTGTGTTTAGCTCCTGTCAGAGTTTATGTAGCATGCAACCGGGGATACCATCAGGTCCCAGTCATGTTGTGTATTCTGCTTTCCTGAGGGTGGCTCTCACCTGTACATCTGTGATGACAGGGAGGTTACAGTCAGCTGGGATAACTATGTCTTATTTTGGGGGAGAGGGAGGGGTGACCCCTGCACTGAGCCTGTCTGCCACAATGTTGTTAATATCTGTGGTTTCAGTGAATTATTTGTTGTTGTGTACTAGCTATGAGCATAGTGGAGGGATTCTGACCAGGTTGCTAACATAACTGAAGAAGGCCTTCTGGTTATCTGTAGTGTCCCTCTTGATTTCCCTCTAAAAGTTACCCATGGATGTTTGTATGATGGAAAATAGATCCTTACTAGTGCTGCTCAGACATGCCTTCCCTTTATGGAATTATGCTCTGTCTTGCAGTAGCTTCCATCTTTTGTAATACAATCTGTCTATGGCTGGGGTCCACCAGACAGGATGCTGTCCCTTTGTGGAGAGTGTCTTGGTCATATATGGGATTGCATGATCCATGCATTCTCAGAGATGTCCGTATAAAGCATTTGTGTAGGGTTCAGCATTGTGGGTTGTGTCTTCCACTGGCCCAGTGGGCTGAAAGGATACCATGTCACTGTTACAAAGTGTAAAGTTTGCATTTGCAATGTTATTCACTATAGTCGTTTGTGCTGGTGGTGGAGGTGGGATATGTATATCCAGGGCAATTAGTTTGTGGTCAGCTCACAGTAGTTGATGATGTAGGCCATACAGTACCTAGATACAAACCCCCAGAGTGAGGAGGTGCTCTGGACCTGAATCAGTGTTCTGACTGCTGGGGTTTGGTAGTATGTCGCATGGAGTGTGCCAGGTAATGTTGCACAGTTGCTGGCTGAGCACTGATATCTGGCCATTTACATGTGTATCCACCAATAGACAGACAGATGCTATATATATGAGATATGTTGCATCATAACATGTGTAGTATGTGTGCCAAATTCTGCTGACATATATTGCTGATATCAGGTTATTTTCTTTTTCAGGAACATGGCTCACCTGCGAAATCCAGCTTACTTCGCAGCTGAGAATGAGCCTGGTGCGGGATTATGCAATACTCTTTTCCCACACCAGCCAGAATCAGCAGGAGAGGGCTGCACTGTGGCAAGACCTGGCCTGTCGGGTAAATGACATAGGCATGCATAATAGGACATATGAGCAGGTACGACATCACTGCAGTGATTTAATCAGAAATGTCCATCAGTGTGCGTCGGATATCCACAGGCAACAGGTCACCACAGGTGGTGGGGTGGCTACAAATCCCCCACTCACCAGACTGGAGGGACTACTCATGAGTGTAGTGGCTCCAGTCCGCCAGCAACAACAACAGCAGCAGACATGCATTATGATGGAGGCTGGAGCCATGCAGCAGCAAGACTATGAGCGTGCAGGTAATATGCCATATGTATAGTTGACTGTTGTGTACACTGGTAGTTAATGCATGTGTGAGGTGTGTCCTTGGTTTGTAGCTGTCATCATAGTATTTAATGTGCAAGTCTGATATCCTCAATATCAGCAGCTGACCTGTGAAAGGCGACTGTTGTACTACTGACCTGTATCATACTCAGTAACAATAGCACAGTTGTGCCCACTGACATTAGTTTCCTCACTTCTGCAGGTCCCTCTGGTGTAACAGCAATGCAGCCTATCCATGCTGGTGAGTGTGTATTAACAATACATTTAATAGTCTTGATAGTAATAGTAATATTAGGCTCATTTAGTAGTGCTCTGTGTATGCATGCAGATGTGTCTGTGTGTTGATATCATGCATACTGAGTTGTGTACAACTGTGTGCAACTGTGTGCATGTGTATGTGTGCATGTGTGCATGTGTGCATGTGTGTATGTGTGCATGTGTGCACCTGTG
Source organism: Protopterus annectens (assembly GCF_019279795.1). Taxonomy (NCBI): domain Eukaryota; kingdom Metazoa; phylum Chordata; order Ceratodontiformes; family Protopteridae; genus Protopterus; species Protopterus annectens. Next base: position 1,785,378,244 of record NC_056725.1, on the reverse strand, counting down.
CATGTGTGCATGTGTGCACATGCACATGTGTGCATGTGTGCATGTGTGCACCTGTGCACGTGTGCATGTCTGCATGTGTGCACGTGCACATGTGTGCATGTGTGCATGTGTGCACCTGTGCATCTGTGCATTTGTGCATGTGTGCATGTGTGCACCTGTGCATGTGTGTGCATGTGTGCATGTGTGCATGTGTGCACCTGTGCATGTGTGCATGTGTGCATGTGTGCATGTGTGCACCTGTGCATGTGTGCATGTGTGCACATGTGCATGTCTGGACCTGTGCATGTGTGGATGTGTGCATCACTGGTAATATTGTGTAGACATTGTAAACTTTGTTTCCTGTTTCCATCCCACAGGTTCTGGTGCTGCTCTGGTGTCATGCAGCAGGGAACCTGAATCAGGTACCATGGGTACTGATAATGATGACATCTGTGTAATGGCACAGGAAGGTATGCCAGGGTCCATCATTGGTCAGCCGATTGACAGTACACAGCTGTCAACCCCATCAATGCGCAGTTATCCTGCCAATACACCCTTTGTCACCAATGTCCCTAGGTGATGGACAGCATATAGTGGGCATTGACCAGGGTAATGTGGTATCTGTGGCACATGCCTCCCCACACAACAGCCATGGGCATGGCCCTGAGATGGTACCACACAGACAGATGTCCAGGGGTTCTCGTAGGAGCATCCGTGGGCATACTGCCCCTGTCAGACGTGCCCACAGAGGTCTTACAACCTCAGCTTTGTTTTGGGCTGTCATGCAGGCACAGTCACGTATGGAACGGTACACCAGACAGGGTCTGAAGGAGCTGACAGCATGTCGCACAGCCATGACTGACAGTATGCGTGACATTGCGGCTGCCATCCGTAATTTCACCGATGACATAGACAGACGTTGTGGGGACATATTAGACCGGTTCCACAACTACATGTCCATGAGCCAGGGCAATGGTGTACGGTTGAGGTGTCAACGTGGGCGTATGCCAGCAACAGCAGCAGCTGGCAGTCGTCGCGGACGACAACAGGGCCGCAGCTGCCCCCATAGTGCCAGCAGCAGCCCCAGCAATGCTGGGTCTGTGCTGTCATCAGACCGCCCCAGGAGACCACGTGCACGTGGCTCTGGCCAGGCCCGATAGGGATCTGTGTCCAGTCAGTGAACACCTGCTTCTGATGACAGTACCCAGTCTGGGTTTGTACCGGATACGGTCCGTAGCACCCCTGCAAGGTACAGGTACCGTGTCCATGGCCAGAGACACTGATCTGTATGACCTGGCAGGTACAGTCTGTGGCTGTCCACAAACACCAGTATATGGCAGCCATGAGGTGGAACTGTGTGCATCCATACACACATGCGAATTGACAACACCTAGGGCTACTGCATACATGCACACACTGCATCAACATTGCCCCACCTTGTACTGCTGTCCCTCACCAACACACATACATGTCAATCGGTGGTATCAGTGGCTGACTCAGGCATACCAAGTTCACACCCTGTGCATATGATGAAACTGTGCCACCTCCTGCAATCTGTAACATCAGTGCAGGTACAGGTTAACATGTTGCTGATGCACAGGGTGACTACAGAGACGTGTAGTAATAGTATCATGTTGTTAACAGTACTGTGTGCTGAGATAATTGTGGGTATATCACAGCATACCTGATGCAGTAAGGGTATGATTGTCATGTACTGTTGTCTACACCCATGGTAAGTACCATAGTGTTTCATCTGCACATGTTGGCATACTGATGTTAAGGATGTCAACAGAAGGCTACATACATAGGTAGCACAGGGGATAAGGTAATGAAAGTATTAATACGCAATGATGGACATGTAAACTGCAAGTGGCATGTTGCCCACACTGGACTCTGCAATGTGGATGTTTGAGGATGTTGATATGTGTGCACTACTACACGACTGGTACAGGACACACAGGAGCACCCTAGCACTGCAAGCTCACATCTCATACCATGCTAGACAGCCCCAACACACAAAACTAACTGTCACAGGAGGGAGAGTCCCCATACATGTCAGGGATACTGTGGTGGCAGGCCAGGTAGCATACATCCTACTAAGTATGGAACCACTGAGTGAAGGCTCAGTGTCTGTTATTTGACATGTGTAATACTGCAGGTATGAGCACATGGGTTTCCATCCAGTTATTGTACATCCTGACAGTACATGGTCTGTACACTTGTGTGCACTGAGACTGGACCCTAGCCATCTGACCTGTGTATTTCCATGTACATGTGCATAGTGCCTGCATATTTGCAGTGTTACCTACTGGAAGTGGTACAGCTTGTTTGTTGTACAATGGACTACATGCAGCCCTGCTTACTGTAGCTTTGTTTGCATGCATGTTTGCTTGCAATTACCCTGGAATACTGATCCCACCTGCAATGCATAGTTACAGAGCTTCTGTGGACTCCTAGTGACATCTGCATAGCTTACTATATGTATGTCCATGTCTCACTTGACAGAATGTCACTGTTTGTCCTGTTCACATGTACGTTGCCTGTGACACATTGCATATGACTTACCTGGCATTTGTCCACGTGAGCAGTCATATATGCTACTGTCATATATGCTACTGCTAACTAATCACAGGCACTACACCCTCACATATTCATCTTCTGTTGAACCACCTGCTTCGCTACGGACAGCTTGCACCTGTCTCCCCTGTGCTTTCGGATATTGGCAAAGGCTCTTGCTACCCCCATAGTGCCTTTGTTAGGCAAGGCTCAAATGACAAACCCACCTTCATAGGTATCACAAGGGATAAGAAACTAAGAGTAATTCTACCCAACGCCAGAAGTCTAAACCTCAAGATGCATGCACTCAAAACTCTCCTTAGCATGGAGAACATCGATATCTGTGCAGTAACAGTTGCCTGGTTCAGGGCTACTGAGAGCACCCCAGCACTACCAGGTTATACCTCATACCATGCTTTTCAGCCCCAAATGTGGAATGAACCACAAAAGGAGGTGGAGTACTGATATTCATCAAAGATACCCACACCTCCAGGTTGGTGGCAAAGCACCAAGCATCAAAGACTATCCATGTGCAACTAACAATGGGTGAAACTGCCTTCCAGGTTATAGCCTGCTACAGACCACCCTCCCAAACCCAAGAACTGCACTCGGCCTTCCTGAGAACAGTGGAAAATATGAAGGGCTCTCCAAACACCATTATATTGGGCGACTTCAACTACCCAAACATAGACTGGGAGCATGACTCTAGCCCCAACACCCTAGCTCAAAGATTCCTAGAATATATGAGCTCAAATGCTATGGAACAACTTGTTACCACTCCCACAAGAAGGGGAAACATACTGGACCTGATCATTACCAACATGGGGACTCTATGCTCCAGACCAGAAGTGTATCCCTCACTGGTAAGATCACACCATAAACTAATCTCACTGGATATTCACATCCCGACCCCACCCCCTGCCCAGAAAACCACAGTGAACAACTTCTCTAAAGCAAATTCACACTCCTCAAAACTGAGGTGGAAACCTTCAAAGCCCCCAGGCCTGTGGAAACTCCGCAAATTCCTCTGTAAACGCAGTCTATGGACACCTTCAGGAATGCATGGATCATGCGATCCCGAATAAAACCAAGACCCAATCCTCCAAAGGCAGACGTCCTGTCTGGTGGACCCCAGCCATAAACAAACTACACAATAGAAGGAGGAAGCTAATAAATGATACAGTAAAATCCCAAAAAGGGAAGGCATCACTGATCAGTATTAGCAAATAACTACGGGCACTCATAAAATTGTCTAAGGCCAGCTTCGAGAGAAAATTGCACAGGACACTAAGGATAATCACAAGGCTTTCTTTAGTTATGTTAGGAACCTGGGTGGTAATTCCCAGATATGCTCAGAGGTAGTCCAAAATGTCAATAGAAACACCAAACCCACAGACATTGCCAACATTCTAGCTGACAGGTTCAACGCAAACTCCCCCCCCCCACTTCCACACCGAAAGGGCAAATATTTATCCCAGCAGAGTGCTGCTTCCCTGACATCTCAGATGCTCAGGTAAGAGCCGCCTTCTCCAAAGCAATAAACACTGCATCAATGGGACCAGACAGTGTCCCAGGCTGTGTCCTACATGAACTCCAAGAAGAGCTACAACCAAACATAAAACTACTGTTCAATCCCAGCCTTACTACAGGATATGTGGCCAAAGAGTGGTGTACAGCAACAGTGGTCCCTCTACAGAAAGGTGGTGCCTCAACGGATCCTGGACACTATTGCCCCATACGCCAGACTAGCTCGGTCTGCAGAGCTATTGAAAGGATTATCATGGACCTCATAAATAAAGATATTGGGGACCTACAGACACTGGATTGTACACAGTTTGGCTTTGTTAAGGGCAGATCCTGCCTCTCAAACCTGGTTAATTTCTTTGAAACAGTCACCAAGACCATTGACGAGGGGAAGGTGGTCCACACAGCCTACCTGGACCTTGCAAAAGCCTTCGATACAATACCCCACTCGGGCATTCTAGAGAAGCTCGCCAGCTTAAACATAAGCCCCTATGTCACTAGATGGATGACACACTGGCTCAAGGACAGAACCCACATGGTTAGAATTGCTGGAGCCATGCCAGACTCCAAACCATTTACAAGTGGTATCCCACAAGGCTCAGTCCTGGGACCTCTCTTGTTTGGTATATATTTATCGGAGGTACAGGCCAACACGGAAGGACTGTGGCTGACCAAATTTGCAGATGACTGCAAACTGGCTGCCATAATCGACTCTCCAGCCGACACAAGCATCCTCCAAAAGGGCCTCATAGAAACAGACAACTTGTGCCAGAGCCATGGCCTCAAGCTGAATGCAAAAGTGTATAGTCATCCCCTTTGGCAAAAACAAAGTGCTCACAAAGTACCACATAGGTGGTAATCCATTAAGTACAGAAGAAGTAATTAGGGACCTGGGGACCCAAGTTGATAGCAATCTCTCATTTGACAACCACGTGGTTAGAAAGACATTTTATATAGCCCACCTCATCATGAAGGGATTCACATCTAGATCAGGGGAGGACATCATGCCTCTTTACTCATCCCTCATCAGGCCCATAATTGAGTACAATGCCCCTGTTGGGATGTACCTTACTAGACACCTGCAGCAACTGTAAAGACCCCAAAAGTACCTCACCAAGAGGATCAAAGGGCTCAAACAGATGCCATATGCTGACCGGTTAAAGAAACCCCAGCTCTTCTCAGAGGCATACCGCCTGTTCAGAGGCGATCTGTGCCTGATGTATAAAGCCATGTCAAACCCGGACTTAATGGGCATGCTGCACCTGAGAATATCCAAATCCCATCGAGCTACACGCTTGAGAGACTTGAACCTCAGCACTGAAATAAATAGGACATGCTGGAGGGACAGATTCATAACCCAGAGGCTCACTTCACTCTGGAATAAAATCCCAGTCCAGGTTAGGCAGAGTCCCTCATTGACTCTCTTCAAGAGGAATCTTGATGAGTGGATGGGACATTGTAGGTTTACAAGAACAATGCAGGACAACCTCCAAGTTTGAACCAAGCACCACAGCAGGAAGAACGCGGAGACAGTGTTTTCTTAACAGTCCAAAATTATTTTGAAGTAAACCAAGTAGAATCATCCAAATCTCTGAATCTTGAAAAAGCCAGCTGCCTTAATGCTTGACTTTGACTTATTATTTAGCTGTTGTGGTTTGTATTTCAGTTTATTTTTTTATTTTTTTTATTTATTTTGTATATTTGTTTCACCATATATTTGTGATTCTTCTTGCATTCTTACTTTCTGGTCTTGGAAGGAACCATTCCATTCCGCTGTCCGCTCTGCTCTGGTGCTTTGGTTCACAGGTAGGTTTACCCCGAGTATCACTTCTGTGTCACTGTTAGACAGAGGCACAGTATACTAACCACGAAAAAGGGCATGGCAAGATATATTTACAATGGATGGCGACAGCCAAATACATTCTGGCTAGGTTTATAAATGCCCAAGGGCAGATAGCCTAGTATGAACCTATGAACCTATGTACCTTGTTCCCCATTGGCCCTATGTGCTGTTAATCACCATGGCAATCACAATACTATGGTAGCATGTGCAAAGGTCAGTTGTCAGTCACCTCTATGGTACAGTTGTGGAATATGTGGGTCATGTGGCAATGTCACAGCTGCCACATGTACACAGTCAACCCTCTCCCCTACACATGGACGTACAACACATGTATGAGATGGAACCACATAGCCAAACTGGGGACTAAGCACTCTGAACCCAGTACTGGCATAACCTGTCAGGTGGCATGAAATACTACAGTGACTACAATACCAGTCTGATGTAGACCTACACTGACAGCAATACAAGCACATGAACACACTGGGCCATTCGTGAAGCCTAAGAATAGCATCCTGCCTGAGCAGCAGACACCTCTGCAGCTGGCACACAGGCATACATTATGCCAGAACACATCATGCATAACACATAGCACACAAATCCTGTGTGCCAAACAGTCACAGCCTGTACGGCTGGACAACACACCTGCCACAGTTGTGTTAGGTACCTTTATTGTCTGGTACAGTGAAGTCACACTCACCAGGCTGGACAAGGTGAAGGTCACAGTGATATGCCCGTGGGGCACTATGGTCCACCACATAACACAAGCATACAGGTCAGTCAGAGGCATGGACACATATGACTCAGTCATTGTCCATGCCACATACCTTCTCCTGCTGTACTTATAGGGTGCTGACATCATCAGTGTTTAGAAAGGGGAATGTGCATCCTGTAGTGTGTTCTCCTAGTTGGCAAAAGGGACATTTCTTTCATACAGCCTTGCACACACACTAACCCCCTCCACACACACTAAGCATTTGCAGGATTCAAACCCCTACCCAACTATGTTATGACACTCGAGACGGACGCATTAGCAGAACACACTATTCGCATTACTGGGAGGTTTCTCTTCTCCTGCTGTACTTATAGGGTGCTGACATCATCAGTGTTTAGAAAGGGGAATGTGCATCCTGTAGTGTGTTTTCCCAGTTGCCAAAAGGAACATATCCCTCACACAGACTTACACACACAGCAACCCCACTCACACTGAGCATTTGTAGGATTCAAACCCCTACCTAACTATATTATGACACTTGAGGGAGACGCATTAGCAGAGTGCACTATCTGGATTACTGGGCATCTGCTCTGCACCTGCAGTATTTATAGGGTGCTGACATCATTATTTCAACAGAGGTATGTACATCTAGTACTACCTGTTAGGTGGAGGATAGCATATATATGCATTTGCAGCCACCTACGTCAGGGTCAGATATGCACATCGCACTGGCAGGTTATGTTTTATACCATGCTTCGTGACCACAGGACATGTAATACACAACACAACCAGTCCTGACCACCCCTCCCACCTCCAGGACACACACTTTGCTTCCCTGGGCACAGTGCCAAGATATGCAGGTGTTCACATACACCATTCCAGTTGTTAACGTCAGGTACAGGCATATTGTGTGTGGGAACTACTCAGGCCTCTACAATATTACCCTACAGCCACTACAATTTGTGAGTCCATGTGCTATGGCAGAACCACTCACCACAGCCACAAGGGGAATACATATTGCACCTGACCATCTACAACATGGGTACTCACTGTTCCACACCAGAGGTAGACCACCATTGTTGATATCTGACCATACCCACCTTTCCCTGGCCATCCATATCCCATCCCCACCCCCAGGCAAGGTTGTCACTGCAAACAAACTGTATTTATCAAAAGCAGACTTTACACTTGTGAAGACTGGGATGGAAGACTTCAAAGGACCCATGCTGGGGGAGTATATAGGCCACTCTGCATAATCCTTGACAATTGCATTCTATGAGCATGTGGAAGGTTTGCATTGATCATGCTATCCCAAATATACCCATGACTGCTCCACAACAGGACACCTGTCAGATGTACACCAGTCATATATGAGCTGTCCAACAGAGTGAGCTAATACATTGCAGAGCAGTAGCCCACAGAGGGAGGACATCTCTGAATAGTACCAGCACGACACTTCAATCCCTCATAATCATCAGGACACAGTGTTGACAGTGAAATTGTCCAGACAATGCAGATAAGGCTCCCCTCAGTCTGTTATTGATGCCCACTTACTGTTAGAGGTCCTCAGCAACCCTCTTCCAGCACACACCAACAACATGGCTGTGGCTTAGCAAATTCAAACCCTGGGATCTCCACTGTGTCCCTGCTTGACAGAGGCACAGCACACTAGCCTCACAAGGTGCCTTATGTGACCTACTTTACAGTGGCACAGTAGCCTACTGAACTGTGGAGGCAGACGCCAAGCACACGCTGTCTAAGCTGTCATTCCCTAGGGCAATCAGCCTAGTGTTGACCTCTACACCCATATGTTTAATTGTCAAATGCACATTATTTGTTGCTGATAGACTGTTTGCAGGTCTTTATTGCCATAGCATTCCCTGTTTGTATGAACAACTTGTGTATCTGTGGAAGATGTTTGCATATGGGAGGGATCCACTATATCATGTATGTCTCTGTAGTCATTTAACTGTGTGCACTGGGCAGATTGCTGTAATGTGGTTGGTTCCTGGAATAACACGTACAAATACCAGATATGTGTGGCCAACTGCTAAACTGAGATTTGGCCTAAGTGTGTGAGCATGCCCAGTTCAGCCTTCCCATGGCATGTTGTCTGACATATGTCTCATTTATCAAAGTGTGTGAGCATGCCCAGTGTGAGCTTTCCATATGTTGAACTCTGCAGCCCACCACATTTGTGGATGAGTGTGAACTTCAACAAATATCTCCCGTTTATGGTTGTGTGTTGTGTGTCATGTTGTGTAGTTACTGCCCGACTGCTTTATGTGTGAACACAACAGGGATTATACTGTGCCTGCAGGGTTAGTTTGCATGGGATACTTTGCATACAGTTGTCAACATCCTTGAATACTGACCTAACACTGTAGTACCATATAGTGTACCGGTTCAGGACTTTGACTGTGGTGGACAGTATCCTGGGCTTTAGTCCTATCACTGCTTTACATTTCCACAGTGAGCACAACAGCCTGGTTAGGGGCCAGTTGTGCACATCTGACCATGTTGCATTATGTTCAGATATGAACTACTTAAACCAGGCTTGTCCAACATTGGTAGTGTATTCCACAACATAGGTGTACATTTGCAAACACTAGCGATGTGCCCTAGGCCATTTCTAATGCTAGTCAGAGAGTGTGTTTGTCCTTCGACTCACATTGTAAGTGGAGTTTGCCATGACATATGTCATGGTTAGTATATTGTGCCTCTGTCTACCTGTGACATAACAGTGATACCCAGGGTAAACCTACCATCTCCCATCCACTCATCAAGATTCCTCTTGAGGAGAATCGATGAGTGACTCTATGGATAGCCTGTACTGGGAGTTTACTCATGAGTGGGGGTGGCTTCTGTGCTATGGATCATGCAGTACAGCTTGTCCTATGTATGTGAGTGCTGGGGTTCAGGTCTCTCATGTGCATAGCTCACTGCCATTCAGATTGTACAAGGTGCAGCATGTTTATTGATTCCAGCTTGGACATGGCTTTATACATCAGGCACAGCTTGCCTCTGGGTGGGCAGTATGGCAGTGTGTGTAGCTGCAGTTTGTTTAATCAGGCAACACATGGCATCTGTGCAAGCTCTTTGATACTCCTGGTGAGGTACTGTTGGGGACTTTACAGTTGATGGAGGTGTCTGCTGAGGTACATCCCACAGGGGCTATTGTAGTCAATTGTAATGCTGATGAAGGATGACTGCAGAGCCACAATGACCTCCCCTTATCTAGATCTGACAACCTTCATGATTAGGTGGGTATATGGTATGTTTCTGTAAACACTACAGCCACATGTTTGTCCAATGCAGGATACCTATCACCTTGTGTCCCCAGGTCTCTCATTACATGTTAAGTACGTAATGGGTTAACACCTATGTGGTAATTGGTGGGCACTTACTGTATATCCATGGGTGTTGACTATATACTTTTCTGCAATTAGCTTGCTGACATGGCTATGGCACCAGTTGTCTGATTCTATGTGGCCCTTTTATGGGATGTTTGTCAGCTGGAGGGTCAGATATGGTGGGCAGTTTGTAGTCCTCTGCAAACATGTTCAGACACAGTCCTTGCATGTTGGCCTGTACCTATGGGACATATATACCAAACGAGGGAGGTCCCAGGACCAAGCCTTGTGGGATGCCAGTTATATCTGGTTTGTAGTCTGACATGGCTGCAGCATGTCTGACCATGTCAGTTCTGTCCTTGGTCTGGTTTGCAACCTCTCTACTGACATAGGGGTTTATATTTAAGCTGGTGAGCATATCTATAATGAACACGTAGGGTATTGTATAGAAGGCTTTGCAAGGTGCAGCTACGCTGTGTGAACCACATTGCCCTCATCAATGACCTTAATGACTGTTTCAAATGAGTCAAACATGTTTAGGGGCAGGATCTGCACTTAAGAAAGCCACATTGGGTAGGGTCCGGTGTCAGTAGGTCCCCAATATCTTTATGTCTGTGGTGCATGCTGATCCTTTCCATAGCTGTGCAGACCGAGCTTCTCAGGATTCTGGGGTGGTAGTTTTCAGTATCCATTCAGGCAACACCTTTGTTGAGAACAACCACTGTTGTTGTACACTGCTCTTTGGGTACATATCCTGTGGTAAGGCTGACATTGAGCAGTAGCGTGATTTGGCATTCCATTCTTCTTGGAGTCCATGTTGGACTCAGCCCAGGACACCATCTCATACCATTGCAGCTGTGTGTTTTGCTTTGTAGATGCTGGCTGTTACCTAAGCATCTGCAATGTCAGGGGGCCAGCAGTCTGCTGGGATAGATATTTTTCATTCTGGGGGGGGGGGGTTTGCACTGCACCTCTCAAGATGTATGTTGGCAATATGTGTGTGTGTTTGGTATGTTGTTTGTAATATTTGTGTGATTCAGAGCATATCTGTGAATTCCCAACACGGTTCCTACCATCAGTTGTGGAAGCCTTGGGATTATCCTTAGTGTCCTGTACAATTTGTATATTCATAGGTTCATAGGTTCATACTAGGCTATCCACCCTAGGGCATTTGTAAGCCTAGCCAGAGTGTGTGTGGCTTTCGCCACCCCTTGCTATGTGAATATTATGGCCATTTATGATTTGCTTTGCTGTGCCTCTGTCTGGACGTGACACATTGAAGACCCCCAGTGTAAATCTACAATCATCCATCCACTTGGCAAGATTCCTGTTGAAGAGTGTAAGTGAGGGGCTCTGCCTAACATGGAGTGGGATTCTGTTCCAGGGTGTGGGGAGTCTCTGGGTTATGTATCTGTCCCTCCAGCACATCCTATTTCATTATGTGTTGAGGTTGACATCTCTCACTCTCACAGCTCCGATGGCTTTGAGTTTTCTGGGGTGGAGCATGTCCATTACTCCTGTGTTGGACATGGCCTTGTACAACAGACATACAATGCCTCTGTGTAGGCAGTATGTGACTGCATTCAGCTGTGCTGTCTACAGCCAGGCAGCATATGACATATATTTGAGACCCTTTATCCTCTTGGTGAGGTACCTTTGAGGTCTTTCTAACTGCTGCAGGTGTCAGGTAAGGTACATCCCAAATGAGGCATTGTACTAGATTATGGGTCTGATAAGAGAACAGTATAGGGCACAATGACCTCTGTTGACATAGATGTGAATCCTTTCATGATACGGTGTCCAATATAGACAGTCTTCCTAGCCACATTGGCAATGTGAGTGTCACATAACAGGTTACTGTCCACTTGTGTCCCTAGGTCCCTGATTACTCCTTCCATACATAATGGTTTACCACCTATGTGGTAATTTGTGAGTACCTTGTTTGTTATTTGGTGGGACATTCATACTGTCCAGTGTCTTCAGGATGGCTGGGTGGGGTTCCTGTGTGTGAGAGTGTGGTCTGTAGCATACTACAGACTGTACAGCAGTCTTGCCTACGGTTAGTTGCACATGGGTGGACTCCAATGCCTTGTGCATTGTCAGTTACCAGGACTTACGGGTGTCTGTGCTGAATATGGATACTCACCCTCCTTTTATGTTTTTTTCCAGGTTTTGGGCCATAACGCATGATATGTGGTATAACCTGGTAGTGCTGGTGTGCTGTCAGGAGGCTTGCAGCAGGTTTCTGTCACTGCACAGACATCGATGTTCTCCATACTGGGGAGGGCCTCAAGAGCATGCATATTGAGGTTTACACATCTGGCATTGGTCAGCATTACCCTTATGTTTCTTTCCACTTATGTTTTGTAGGGTGGTGGGTTAGTTTTTTCAGCCTTGCCTACAAAAGGCTCTATGGAGGTGGCAAAAGCCTTATCCAATTTCCAGATGCCCAGGGGTAACAGGTGCAAGCCATCCCTGGAACAGCTGCGTGGCTTGTCAAGCATGACATCCCAAGCAGACAGACATTGGATCCCCTTGGAATGACGCCAGTAATTGTGCCACTTGTTATAACTGATCATTCCGTGTTTGTACTGTGGTATCATTTTTGGTGAGGGTAGGATGCTGCAAACGGTCAGTGTCATACCGGCCTGGACTACATAATCGGAGAGCTCATCTATGTCTCTTTTCATGTAGTCCAGGGAGGTACATCTCAGGTCATTCACACCAGCATGGACTATGACTGCATCATATTTCTACTTGCTTTGGGGTGACCTGCATACTTGTGTTATGTGGCGTATTGTAGCAGCCTACAGGCAGCTTACTGTACACTTTCCCTTGTTCTGTCTGGTGTGCGGGACAGCAGTGTGTCTCACTATGGAGTCACCTATTACAACTGTATCAGGCATGTTGTTTCTCCTTCTGGCCTGTGACTGTTTGGCACACCAGCTTTGTGTACTATGTGTTGCATGTGCTATGTTTGGAGGTTGTTTGATTGGGTGTCTGCTTTGGAGGCCTCTGTTGGTGTGGTGTGTTTGTAATTCGGGCCTCCAGGAATGTTTTTCTGTGTTTATAGTTTCATAGTTTCATAGTATAGTACTAGGCTATCTGCCCTGGGGCATTTGTAAGCCTAGCCATAGTGATGTGGCTATTGCCACCCCATGAAATGGTACAAAAATGTACAGAATAAATCTAGAATACTGTGCCTCTGTCTAGTAGTGACACAATGAAGGTCCCCTTATATAATAGAATTAGTTTACTGTGCCCCTGTCTAGCAGTGACACAGATGTGACCCCTGGGGTAAACTTACGATCTCCCATCCACTCATCGAGATTTCTCTTGAAGAGAGTCAGTGAGGGGCTTTTCTGAGTTCCCTGCTGCTAGGACCATTCTGTAAACCCACGTGGAGCTTGTCTGAGCAGTAAAGCCAGAAAAAAACGCCCAGAGGCGGATTTTAAACAGTGAACTACAAAAGAGCTAGAAATGGTCCCAAACAACCAATTACTACAGCTTCTTGTGCTGAGGTCACTTCCCCCAAGGACAGGTAGGCTGCTCAAGGCTCCCCACTCCCACTGGTGAGCAAAGAAACTTCCTTCTATCCAAGTAAGGTAATGGACAACACAGGAACTACACCACAGCCCAGAATACAGCAATGCCTGTAAACTGGTCTAAACTAGTCGAGGAAGGCGGGAAAACAAGGATTATTTTTTTTGTTTTTTTGGTAGAAACACACAGAAAATGCAGAAACAGTGATAAATTAGTTACACAGGCTAGCACACTTTAGTGGGCAGCCTCCACAGTTAAATTAAACAAACAAACAAGCAAACTTTCGATCAGATTCGACTAAAAAGTAACTTTAAGTGCAGCTTTTAAAATAATGCAGCAATCAGTTAAAAAACAGTTCAGGCTAGTTCAAGGTAAGCTACAGAAGCTATTTCAAGTGAAAAAAAGCAATGATGCTTAAATCCAGAAGGTAGTCGCTTTTCTGAGTTCCCTGCTGCTAGGACCACTCTGTAAACCCACGTGGAGCTTGTCTGAGCAGTATAGCCAGAAAAAAATGCCAAGAGGTGGATTTTAAACAGTGAACTACAAAAGAGCTAGAAATGGTCCCAAACAACCAATTACTACAGCTTCTTATGCTGAGGTCACTTCCCAGTAGGACAGGTAGGCTGCTCAATGCTCCCCACTCCCACTGGTGAGCAAAGAAACTTCCTTATATCCAAGTAAGGTAATGAACAACACATGAACTACACCACAGCCCAGAATACAGCAATGCCTGTAAACTGGGCTAAACTAGTCGAGGAAGGCAGGAAAACAAGGATTATTTTTTTTGTTTTTATGGTAGAAACACACAGAAAATGCAGAAACCATGATAAATTAGTTACACGGGCTAGCACACTTTAGTGGGCAGCCTCCACAGTTAAATTAAACAAACAAAGAAGCAAACTTTTGATCAAATTTGACTAAAAAGTAACTTTAAGTGCAGCTTTTAAAATAATGCAGCAATCAGTTAAAAAACAGTTCAGGCTAGTTCAAGGTAAGCTACAGAAGCTATTTCAAGTGAAAAAAAGCAAAGATGCTTAAATCCAGAAGGTAGTCACTTTTCTGAGTTCCCTGCTGCTGGGACCATTCTGTAAACCCACGTGGAGCTTGTCTGAGCAGTAAAGCCAGAAACAAATGCCCAGAGGCGGATTTTAAACAGTGAACTACAAAAGAGCTAGAAATGGTCCCAAATAACCAATTACTACAGCTTCTTGTGCTGAGGTCACTTCCCCCAAGGACAGGTAGGCTGCTCAAGGCTCCCCACTCCCACTGGTGAGCAAAGAAACTTCCTTCTATCCAAGTAAGGTAATGGACAACACAGGAACTACACCACAGCCCAGAATACAGCAATGCCTGTAAACTGGTCTAAACTAGTCGAGGAAGGCGGGAAAACAAGGATTATTTTTTTTTTGTTTTTTTGGTAGAAACACACAGAAAATGCAGAAACAGTGATAAATTAGTTACACAGGCTAGCAAACTTTAGTGGGCAGCCTCCACAGTTAAATTAAACAAACAAACAAGCAAACTTTCGATCAAATTCAACTAAAAAGTAACTTTAAGTGCAGCTTTTAAAATAATGCAGCAATCAGTTAAAAACAGTTCAGGCTAGTTCAAGGTAAGCTACAGAAGCTATTTCAAGTGAAAAAAAAGCAAAGATACTTAAATCCAGAAGGTAGTCGCTTTTCTGAGTTCCCTGCTGCTAGGACCACTCTGTACACCCACGTGGAGCTTGTCTGAGCAGTATAGCCAGAAAAAAATGCCCAGAGGCGGATTTTAAACAGTGAACTACAAAAGAGCTAGAAATGGTCCCAAACAACCAATTACTACAGCTTCTTGTGCTGAGGTCACTTCCCCCAAGGACAGGTAGGCTGCTCAAGGCTCCCCACTCCCACTGGTGAGCAAAGAAACTCCCTTCTATCCAAGTAAGGTAATGAACAACACAGGAACTACACCACAGCCCAGAATACAGCAATGCCTGTAAACTGGGCTAAACTAGTCGAGGAAGGCGGGAAAACAAGGATTTTTTTTTTGTTTTTTTGTTTTTATGGTAGAAACACACAGAAAATGCAGAAACCATGATAAATTAGTTACACAGGCTAGCACACTTTAGTGGGCAGCCTCCACAGTTAAATTAAACAAACAAAGAAGCAAACTTTTGATCAAATTCAACTAAAAAGTAACTTTAAGTGCAGCTTTTAAAATAATGCAGCAATCAGTTAAAAAACAGTTCAGGCTAGTTCAAGGTAAGCTACAGAAGCTATTTCAAGTGAAAAAAAAGCAAAGATGCTTAAATCCAGAAGGTAGTCGCTTTTCTAAGTTCCCTGCTGCTAGGACCACTCTGTAAACCCACGTGGAGCTTGTCTGAGCAGTATAGCTAGAAAAAAACACCCAGAGGCGGATTTTAAACAGTGAACTACAAAAGAGCTAGAAATGGTCCCAAACAACCAATTACTACAGCTTCTTGTGCTGAGGTCACTTCCCCCAAGGACAGGTAGGCTGCTCAAGGCTCCCCACTCCCACTGTTGAGCAAAGAAACTTCCTTCTATCCAAGTAAGGTAATGGACAACACAGGAACTACACCACAGCCCAGAATACAGCAATGCCTGTAAACTGGTCTAAACTAGTCGAGGAAGGTGGAAAAACTAGGATTTTTTTTTTTTGTTTTGTTTTTTTGGTAGAAACACACAAAAAATGCAGAAACAGTGATAAATTAGTTACACAGGCTAGCACACTTTAGTGGGCAGCCTCCACAGTTAAATTAAACAAACAAAGAAGCAAACTTTCGATCAAATTCGACTAAAAAGTAACTTTAAGTGCAGCTTTTAAAATAATGCATCAATCAGTTAAAAAACAGTTCAGGCTAGTTCAAGGTAAGCTACAGAAGCTATTTCAAGTGATAAAAAAGCAAAGATACTTAAATACAGAAGGTAGTCACTTTTCTGAGTTCCCTGCTGCTAGGACCACTCTGTACACCCACGTGGAGCTTGTCTGAGCAGTATAGCCATAAAAAAACGCCCAGAGGCAGATTTTAAACAGTGAACTACAAAAGAGCTAGAAATGGTCCCAAACAACCAATTACTACAGCTTCTTGTGCTGAGGTCACTTCCCCCAAGGACAGGTAGGCTGCTCAAGGCTCCCCACTCCCACTGGTGAGCAAAGAAACTTCCTTCTATCCAAGTAAGGTAATGGACAACACAGGAACTACACCACAGCCCAGAATACAGCAATGCCTGTAAACTGGTCTAAACTAGTCGAGGAAGGTGGGAAAACAAGGATTATTTTTTTTGTTTTTGTGTTTATGTCTTTGGTTTGCAGTTGTGATAGATCTATGTGCGACTGGGTTTGTGGTGTGTGTGGTTACCTTCTCCTCCTGACTAGTTTTGGGAGTACTGAGTAGAGGGACCTCAGCCTCCAGTTTGGATAGATGGTTGCATCTCTCACATATATTTGTATTTCTTGGGGGGAGTTGAGGGTTGTCTGTGTACTTGGGGCAGGTGTAACATTGCCTCGAGATTCACAGATTCAACTTGTTGTTGCTGGACTTAGTGGATTGTATGTGTGGACATATTTTATTGCCATACTACTGATCAGTGATTACTTCTTTTTTTATGTTTGCTCTATCATGTAGTAGCTTCCTCATTCTCTTGCATGGTTTGGTTATGGCTGGTGTCCACCATGCCAGATGCCTGTGTGTATGGCATTGTGTCTTGTTTTAATTTAGGATTGCATAATCCAAGCATTCCTGGCAGTGTTCATGGAATGCCTGTATAACAAGTTGTGAGGTGTGGCCCATATTTTGCACCTGCATAGAGCCTTTAATGGATTCCACATCAGTTTGGAGGAGTGCAACTTTTGCTTTACACATGTTTTTCACTGTGGTTTTCTGGCCAGGGACTGTGTTCAGGATGTGTATATCCAGTGTGATTACTCTATGGTCTGGTCTTACCAGTGAGCAATACACTTCTCATCTTACCATCCAGTACCCATGTTGCTGATTATCACATCCAGTATGCTTACCCCTCTTGTGGGAGTGGTACGTTGTTCCTGGGAATTTTGGTTTATGGATTCTATGAACTTTTGTCCTACAGTGTTGGAGCTAGTATAATGCTCCCAGTCTATGTCTGGGTATTTTCAGTCACCCAATATAATGTGGTTTGGAGGACTTGATATATTAATGTATTCCAACATAGGCCAGGTGCAGTTCCTGGTGTTGGGATGGTAGTCTGTAGCAGGCTATAAACTGGGGGGCAGTTTTAGCCACTGTTACTTGACCATGGCTAGTCCATGCTGCCTCTTGTTGTGGTACCAACATGGGGGTGTGGTTATCCTTGACAATTATTGCTAGTCACCCTCCTTTTGTAGCTTGTTCCATGTTTTGAGGCTGTACAGCACAGTATGAAGTGTAACCTGGTAGTGTTAGGGTGCTGTTGTGAGCCTTGACCCAGTTTTCTGTTACAGCACAGATATCAACATTCTCCATACTGGGTGAGTTTAGACTGCATGCATCTTGCTGTTTAGACTTCTGGCATTGGGTAACATTACATCTAGGTTCTTATCCCTTCTGATACCTATGGAGGTAGGTTTGTGTTTTGAGCCTTACCTATTCAGGGCACGCTGTGGGTAACAACAGCCTTTGCCAGTATCCATACGGCCTGCACTGATAGGTGCACACCAGTCCTAGCAGGTGGAGCATCATGTCATGCTCAGCATGTCATCCCAGGCTGGCACACATTGGATCCCCTTTGACTAACTGCAATACTTCAGCCAATTATTGCAATTGATCATCTCATTGCCATATTGTGGCATGATGCTTGGTGAGGGTAGGATGTTAGTCACGGTCCTCAGGTGTGCATATAGTACATGGTGTTACATTACTTAACACATGGCATTCATGCCTCAGGAGGTGCTGCAGGGCTGCCTCTGTCCGATGCACATATTACACTCCCTGTACATGTTTGTGAGCAGGTCATGTCATTTTAGGCATCCCTGTTATTATTTGAGTGAGTCAGAGGGGGTATCATTCCCAGGGTTCCTACTGAGCCAGTGTATGTGCTATGCGTTGCCTCTTTGCCAAAGCCAGGGCATACTGGGCATGCCTCCTTCTGCCTACTGGGGCAGGCTCAGGTTGTTCCTCCTCTGAGTCACGCTCTGCCTGTGATGGCCTTGGCAATGGTGGGGGGCTGTTTGGCCCAGCCCTGTGCTGGTCCTGCTGCAGCTGTTTTCACAAGATCATATTATGTAGCATAGCACATACCATGACAATTTGGGTACATGTAGTTGGTGTGTACTGCAAGGCTCCACCAGATGTGTCCAGACACCGGAACCATGACTTGAGCAGCCCAACACACACTCTATTACATTATGTGTTTGTGCGTGTGCCTCATTATGGCGTTCCTGTTCAGGTGTGTGTGCGTTTCTGATGGGTGTCATCAGCCATGGCTCCAGTGCATAACCTGCATCCCCCACTAGATGTCCGTGTGGGATGTCCCCATTGGCAAATGTCTGGTACAGCTGCGTCAAATGCCAGATGTGGGAATCATGGTAGCTCCCAGGGCAGCCAGCACACACATTCATTATTATGCCCTGGGCATCACACACAACCTGGCAGTTGATGGAGGGGAAGTCCTTGCGGTTAATGTAGGCCCTACCCCGCTCACCAGCTGGTGCTTTGATGCATATGTGCATGCAGTCTATTGCACCCTGTACCTCGGGGTATTCCGCTATTTGCTGGAAGAGATGCATATTGCTGGCCAATACCTCACGGGCATTGGGGAAATATACATGATTACCGACATGTGCTGACATGGCATCCAGGAACTGGTGCAGTACCCTGGAGGCTGATGCCTGTGATATCCCCATCATATCACCAGTTGGTCTCTGGAAGGTACCTGTTGCTAGCATTCTTAGGCCAACACATACCTTGGTTTCCACTGGGATGGGTTCCCCTCTGTTGGTTCTGTGTGTGAGGCGTGGCCTGCACAGCTCCACTATTTGCTGCAGGAGCTCTCTGTCCACTCTATAGCGCTCTACTATCTCCAGCTCATGTAATCCATGGTAGGGAACCCTGGGCCTGTACACTCTTCTCCATGTCCTCACTGTGGGTTGTCTGGCACCATCTGCATTGTCACCACCCTCAGCAAGTCGCCTATGTCTCATTATGACAGCTATGGCAGCTCCTAACATTTCTGCTCTGAGTTCAGCTTTTTCAGTTTTCACTTCTAATAGCTTACTCCTGTCTTGCAGTGTCTCTTGAGAGAAACATATTGCACTGCTGTTTGCAGAGTTTTAAGTGTTGGGCTGAGCTACTATTCTGCCTGTCTAATTGCCTGCTTCTAATTGTTTTCACCTGCTAGCTCCAGCAGTATTCCCTGCTAGCTTCCTACTAATTCTGTTGCTTCCTTTTTCCTTTCTGTTTCCTCAGGGGGGAGCAGTGTGCATACCAGCAGAAACACGCTCACAGTGGCTTACATGCACGCACACATGCTTACACGGTTCAGAATCTGCTTATGCGGGTTTAAACGCGTGCACACCAGCGCAAACAGTGTTAAACATCTCCCAACACGCTCCCACATGCTCAGTCTGCCTTACTCACGCGCACACTGTCCTACTCGCGCTTCATGGCGTGCATACGTGCGCATGCACGCCCAGCAAGAAACTTTGGTGTAGGCAACAGTGTACACCTTCCATTTCTTGACTTTCCCATGCTTATGTCATGGCACTCCTCTTTCCATGATATGTGTCTGACATCTGTCATGTAACTCTGACCTCCAATGAACTGCATTTCTTTCTGCCATTCCCCCCTGTGATGTCACCTATCTCCTACTCTGTTCCTCCCCCTTATGTATCTCTTACACTACTCAGAATGTGCTCATTTGCTATCTGACAGTGGAATTCAGTATCCTAACACTCATTTGCATCAGATTGCCTACTAATGCTTAGTTACATGTCTTAGACTCAGCTTCCCCCCTTAGCAACCACTACACGGTGGCCATGTTGTTTTTGGTCTGCTGGTCCCTGCATTGTAAATCCATGTATTGCATAAAACCCACATTTGTGGGTTTATAACCTTCATTTTTATGTTTTTATATAGCGCAGCCCATTTGCGCGGGGCTGCGCTGCATTTAAACACCGGTGATCACCGGAAAAAAAAATGTATTTCTCATATTTGCATCGGGGTACCTTGCCAATGGCCACATATTTGGCCATTGGCATGCTGCCTGACACATATGCACCCTTTATTTGGAGCTGACATGGCTCCATTGCATTTTTTGCAGAAACGTACTCAGTTGTCAACTGAGTACATTTCTGCAGCTAAAACGGCTCTTACACGAGCTGCTTTGGGCTTCCTGGATCGCTAATCTACCTCATTTGCATGCTATTCGTCTGCAAGTGAGGTGATTAGCTTATCCACGCCCACTCCGTGTAAGAGACGTTTTAGCTGGTCTCTTACACGGACTTTGGGCTGTCCCTGGATCGCGAAGGCTGCATGGAGTCTTACACTACTCTTAGACTCCACGCAAGCCTTCGTGAATCCTGCCCATAGTGTATCATAAATGCATCTGTCCTAAAAAGCATTCTCATGCTGAAAAATCATACTGAAAATCAGGGACCAGACCTAGGTTTAATGCTTGCTGATTCTACGTGCTTTAAGCAAGGGCTTAATGGATGCCCTTTCATTTAGCCCTCTCCCTCTATCTGCTCTGAGAGTAATAATCCAGTGAGTTTCCCTGTTCTCAGTATGATTCCTAATGTCCCCTTCACGGATGTGTGGGGTGACAACTTCAATTACCCTAAATCCAAACTTCTGTGAGTCACCTGATGTCTTAATGTGCTTGGAAAGGGCATTAGGTTCAGATTGAATCCTAATGCTATAAAGATGTTCCCTTATTCTGTTCCTAAAAGGTCTGTTGGTCTTCCCCACTTAAAATCAGCTGCAGCACTCACAGACCGCTAAATAGACAACATTAGAAGTTGAGCAATCTGCTGCTGCTCTAAAATAAAATTCCCTATCCAAATCCAGATGTATGAGGACATTGGAACTATGAATAAAGGGACAGAAATTACATCTACCACAAGGTTTGGTAAAAGTTAGCTGATCTTCTGTACCTCCAGGGCTCCTACTATAACATAGCGAGCATTGCCCATCCTTTGATTGAAAGTTTATTGGACAGTGTGGCAGTGTTTGAATGCAGGATAATTCAGCAAAAGAAGATTAAGATTTTACATGACATTAATGACTTTCGAAATGGGAATATCTTTATGTGGCCCAGAAATGGACATTTTTCTGAACACTTGAGTGAAAGGACTGTAGATGTGAGCACCAGTAATCATGTCTCTACTGAACATAACAGTGGTTTTACAACCTATGGTTCCATGATAGGTTCACAGCATGTTAATAATGTAGTTACAGAAGTTGCTGATGAAGGGAATGGTAACAATGTTAATGAAACTGTTCAGGTTAGTAACTTGTATCCCAATGTTGTGGTAAACAAGCTTATGCACAGTAAGAATTCTTCATGTTCAGATGGAACAGTTAGACCCAAGGTTAACTTGGAGCATAGTATATCTCAAAGGGGTTCTACCAGTATTTCACCACATAATACAGGTGTTACACCCCACACTCCTTTCCCTCTACCTGTCAGGATAGACAAAGAGTTCAGGCGGACCAGGTCAGTGAGCCGAGGCCACCAGAAGCGCAAGTTTTCAGGAGAGGAACACAGGCCAAACATTGAAGAAAATGTGGGCAAATACAGGGAATTGCTAGTTTTGAATATTTCTACATATGATTTATCATTAGAAGAAGAGAAAAATTTGAATAAAGGTTTTACCTTTATTCCTACTAGTGAGAGTAAACTCTCAGATACAGTGCTGGACCTTAAGTTTTTTTTGTAGAAATATTATGTTGAAATTACAATTTGATAATAGTGAAGGGAATATTCAACCCTTTAGGAAACCCAGTACTTATATACCACACAATCATCCATTAGTGGATGCTTACATTAAACTGACAGAAGAGGAATTATTTACATTTTATGATGGGAAAACAACTCAGAGAAAGAGACATAAGAGGGATAATCTGAGTCGTGGTGAAAGGGATGCGCTCAAGAAGTTACAAGGGAATGAGCTAATTATAATCAGACCAGCTGACAAAGGGGGCCTCATCGTTCTCATGGATAGGATCTGCTACAATAAATCCATGAAAGAGATGTTAAGTGATCAGAAATTTTATAGACCATTAACAGTAACTGATGTACATCAGATTATGAAGAATACTTCTGATATTTTGTTAGATGACTTGAGAAGCGGGTTAATCACAGGTGAAGTCCATAAATTTTTGAATGTTGAGAATCCATTGATTCCACTTATACAGGGCCTTCCCAAGGTCCACAAACAACTTTTGAATCCACCGATGAGGCCCACTGTGGCCAGGGGAGGATGGTCTACAGAGCCACTCTCAATTTTAATTGAGAAACACCTCAGACCAGTCATAGAGCAGAATAGAACAGTATTAAGAGATTCTAAACAGTTTTTAATGGACTTATATGATTGTATCACAAGTAAAGGCTCCCTAGAGGGTGTTTTGTTTTAACTTTTGATGTTCAATCACTTTTTACGAATATACCAAATGAACTGGGTATACAACATACACTGAGTATTTAGTATCTAATAGTGAGTATAACTTGTTAAAAATAGACTTGATTTACTACTTTTTGGAGATGGTTTTGGATTGTAATGTCTTCACCTTTGATGGTGATATGTACTTACAGAATGATGGCGTAGCTATGGGCACCTCATGTGCCAATAGCTATGCCAATACGTTTTTAGCACAGTGGGAGTACACAGTCCTCTTTCAACGACCTGAGTTTCAGCAACATGTTGTGTTTTATCAAGGTTTTGTCGATGATTTGTTTTTGTTATGGGAAGGTGAGACTGAACAACTGATGGCGTTCCATACTTTGATGAATAGTTTGTTAGATTGTTTAAAATTCACCATGACATTTTCATATGATCGAGTAGAGTATTTGGATTTATACATACAGAGACTCAACAATGGCCTTGTGAATACTGGTGTTTATCTCAAGACCTGTTATAGGAATGCCTTGTTGTTTAGATCTAGTATGCACCCTCAGCATATTTTTTCGAATTTGATCAAGGGTCAAGGCATGAGTGTATCTAGGTTGAATCCCACCTTTATAGGGTTCCAAGAAGAAATTGAAGCTCTAACCTTGAGACTTGGTAGTAGAGGTTATACCACTGTTGAGATTGACAGGAACCTTTCCAAAATGGGTGAGTTAAGAGAGAGTGTAGCTCAGCCCTATTATGGACCTCGAGAAGACCCTATACAAGTAGTCGATACTACACCCAGTAATAACTATCTGAAGATACCCATGTTTTATTTTAGTGATTCCAAGGAAGTTAAAGAAGTATTCAAGAAGAATTGGTCCCTTTTGACAGTAGGTCCTTCAATAGGTGATTTGGTGTGTCAAAGTCCGAGATTCCTATATAGAAATAAGAAGAACCTTTAGAGACTACTATATTATAGTAGGAACCCTGGAGGTACAGAAGATCAGCTAACTTTTACCAAACCTTGTGGTAGATGTAATTTCTGTCCCTTTATTCATAGTTCCAATGTCTTCATACATCCGGATTTGGATAGGGAATTTTATTTTAGAGCAGCGGCAGATTGCTCAACTTCTTCTTTTTCTTTCAGCTTTTCCCAGTTAGGGGTCACCACAGTGAATCACCTGTCCGCTCATGATTGGCAGTGGAGTTTTATTTTACAGTGTCGAGTTGCCAGCCCGGCACCCAACCATCCACAGAAGGCACACACACACACACACACTCATGCCTAGGGCCAATTTAGAGTGTCCAATCCACCTACAGCATGTCTTTGGGATGTGGGAGGAAACCGGAGCAGCCAGAGGAAACCCACGCGACCACAGGGAGGACATGCAGACTCTGCACAGAGGTAGCGGTCTGTGAGTGCTGCAGCTGTTTCTATGTGGGGAAGACCAACAGGCCCTTAAAGGACAGAATAAGGGAACATCTTTATGGCATTAGGATTCAGTCTGAACATAATGTCCTTTCCAAGCACATTAAGACATCAGGTGACTCACATAAGTTTGGATTTAGGGTCACTGACGTTGTCACCCCACACATCCGCGAAGGGGACATTGGGAATCATACTGAGAACAGGGAAACTCACTGGATTATTACTCTCAGAGTAGCTAGAGAGAGAGGGCTAAATGAAAGGGAATCCATTAAGCCCTTGCTTAAAGCACGTAGAATCAGCAAGCATTAAACCTAGGTCTGGTCCCTGATTTTCAGTTTGATTTTCAGCATGAGAATGCTTTTTAGGACAGATGCATTTTTGATACACTATATTTTTTAAGACAATATATTTTTTGAGATAGGTATGTATGCTGTATATATATTTTTTGAGATAGTACAGTATATATTTTTGAGATAGTACTGTATACTAATTAGTATTTTTATTATATAGTTTTATTATACAGCTTTAATGTGAAGAATTCTTGTTTTGTTTTACTACATTGGGTATATCACTTTAAATATTTTGATACATTGTAACATCACATGCTTTCAAGTTGATTTGATGGTCAATTTCGATTGGTCAAGAGTTTTTGAAAAGCATTATAAATGTATTATATGGTTGCTGATTTGGTTGAAGGTCTGATGAAGCTATTTTAGCGAAAGCGCTTACCCACTGTTCTATTTTTATAATATAATAAATACGTTTTTGTTTTAATAGAAGAAGGAGTTGTGCCTGCCATTGTTTTTTATGAATTATTGATTTTTATCTTCTTGCCCACGAGGTATTTGTCCCTTGGCATGCGGACTATTTTGTTTATTCTATTATCATTCTTTTTTGTCCCATCTGCTGAACAGAAGAACTGCAAGAAGCAAAGAAAAAGTGGCAGGAGGTAATATATAAAGAATAACAAATAGTTTGAGAGCTGAGAAAGCAGGCTATGAAAATGTAAATAAAACTGAAATTCTTGAAACAATAACCATACATTGTAGAGGGAGGTATTTGGAACATTACAATTAACAGCTAGGACTATATGAATCAATGCAGTTGTAGACAAATTATTTTCTGTCTGGAAAATATGCATTATCTGAAGTTTGTAGGATAATTAATGTACAACAGAATTAGCAGTTATTCTTCTGTTGTGTGTGCACGTGTGTGCCCTTGGAGAGGATGTTTCAGCTCCTACTTCTCTAGGGTTGACATCTTATAGTGTTTGGTACCTGTCACCCTATCACTCTAACTATGCAGAATCAGACTAACTTGACTGAAGCTGAGCCGGAGTGGGATGACAGGTGCTTTTCCCATGGCACAATCTGCAGTGAAGACCTTTCATAAATAAGGTCTCTGAAAGCAATGGCAGGCCTGAATGCTACCTTTGAAGAAAGGGTGCTGAAGCTGTCTGAGGTAGAAATGAGGGAGGGGACATGTTCCCATGAAGTCAGTCAGTGCACATGAGGCCTTGCTATAAGATATTTGCTTTAGAAAACTGGTCTTGACAATGGAAGCTGAATGTGATTGTGAAGCTTCTTGAACATTATTTTGAGTACAGTTGTTTTCTCTCACTTTACTGTTATGGTCCCTTGAGATTGTACGGGGGTGGACTAAATCATGGATTCTTTGTATGAAGGAGCACCATGAGACCACTCATCACTCCTTCCTGAAAAGCAGAGAAATAACTCAGCTTTTGTATAAAACCAAACAGCCATTCACCTAAACTTCTCTAGTGAAACACCACTCCAGAATAAGGAAGCTGCTCACAAGTACACGAAAAACATCTAGAATAAAAGGCAATGTGCCAATAAAAATGAGAACGTTTACTAAATACACAGTATCTTAGCGCTTTCACCTTCCACCTGAAGGCATCATCAGAGATAAAAATTGTGTTCAAGCTAAAATGCACCTACTAATTAGTACACGACCAATCAGAATTTAGATACATTTGTTGAAGGTGATGGTCTCAAGTTACACTGTTATCTGCCAGCAAGCAGAACTAGTAAAATTGTGTTGTTCATTAAACAGTAACAAACACTTAAATACATTAAAACACTTCAAAAACACTTCAAAGAAAAAAAAAACTTGTTTACTATTATCTTTCAGCTCTACTTCTAACAACACACTTCAAAGAGTTTGTCATGAAGTCTTGGTTTTCTCATAGCAACTAAACAAATTTGCCAAGAAAGTTCTTTCTACTCAACCCGTAACTCACTGTCCCTACCTGTATTTATTGTATAAACTCTGTAAATAATAAAAAAATATAAATCTTTTGTAATTTGAACATTCCAGGGTACGTTTATACAGTGTATTGGAAAGTTTACATGTTTTAAATCTCATAGTTGTGTTCACATATTCCCTCCTTAAGCATCCCGATGCTTACTTCATTTGGCACATGCTCTCTTATTCTCATTATTCAGAGGATATAAAAATGATAGTAATTATAATAATTTATATGAATAAGCTAAAGAAACCAGCGTTCATATGGTTGAGCTATTATAGATTATTAGTGGTGGTCATGAAATCATGGATGTCATGATGCAAATGAAAGCATCAGTAGGAGTGTTTACAGTGTGGCAAGATATATTACATATAATCATGTAAGAGACTTAAGAATTACAAGCATTAAGTTATGACTGTATAACTCCCTAGTTAACTCCAACTTGCACAATTGCATAACAACAAAATAAACTTCAAGAGGTGTGAATAAACCACCATACCTTTGAAAGTATATCTACACATACACTGGGAAGTACAATTTCTCGGCACTTTATATAACAGATATTTCTCTTTGTGTATTTATACATTGTGGCATGTGAGTGTGTGTGTATATGTGTACACAGATTTTCCTAAATGTATGCAGAGGAGTGGGGTTGTGAGGGTGGCCTAATGGTTAAGGTGTTTTCCTTACAAATACAAGGTGCAGGGTTTGAGCCTTATAAGGGTTAGTTGGCTAGGCTGAAATGGCTCGCAAGGGCAGTTAGCTTAGTGCTAATCTATGGACCTATAAGAATAGAAGCAGAGGTTTATTTTTATGTTACAAAAACACATTTAGATTATGTTTCTGCTTCATTTTTCATTTGTAATTTTCCACAAAAAATGTTATTAAAATAGCGGTTCCTATTTTTACTTTAATATTGCTTTCTTTTTGTGCCTCCCCTTGTAATCATTGGAGTGGAGTTTGACACAAGGCATACTACATCCATTTACGGTGTTACCCTACTGAGCTGCCTACACAGGCAAAGCAGTTTAATAAGTAGATTATATGCAGTTTCACTGAGATGCACTCCAAGGAACCAAAACTCTACAAAAATAAACCACTCAAGAGCAATGTATACAACTTGTAAACAAGTGTGTGTGGGTGTGTGTGTGTGTGGGGGTGGGGGGGGACAATTCCAATACTCTCCAGTAATGCAAGCTTGCAAGCACTCATGGTTTAATTTCTCCAAGTCTTTTGGGTTTGAGTTTCTAATACCATGGCAAGAATGAACCTCATTCCTAAGTCAAAGTATGATTAAAGCTCACGAAATTTGTATTGTTTTAGTCTTTGATGTTAGCCAAAAGTGCTCTTCTCAGCACCTGTAATGTGCCCAGAAATGCCTCTTCCTGCAATTCACACAGCATCACATGTATTGGTAACATATATAAATATGACTGTAAATTCTTTTTTGTTTTGTCTTTTTTATTTTATTATTTTTTTTTGTGGTCCATTGCTCCTACTATTATTGGAACTCTCTGGATATCCTTCATCCACATCGCCCTTGTTTCTGATTACAAATCCTGATAATTTATGACTTTGTGACTCTCTGTACGGGTCCACTTTTAAATGGCGAAATGCCGAAATCTTGAGTTTAAAAAAAAAAACCAACCCAAAACATCAAGATTTCAGTATCTCGATATTTAAAAGTGGGAAAAAAAAGACAGACACCTAAAATAAAGTATTCTTATAGCAACACTTCTGGATACCACCATGGCAACTCCAATGCTTTAAACTTTTTATTCCAATATAAAGGACAAAACGATAAGACAATAAAGCTTTATGTAAGCACTTTCGGGTTTTGATATACCCTTCTTCAGGCAAATAGCTTTTTCACATCTGAACAAACATTTAAATAGTCGGAAGTTGGTGCCAAAATCCGCCTTAGAGAAACATCAACTATGTTATTAAAAGATGTCAATACATCATACCACATCTGGTGGTATCCAGAAGTGTTGTTATAAGAATATTTTACTGTTTCGTCTGGATACCTTCAATCGACAGCTGCTTTTTTGTTTCTACCTAAAATAAAGTGTTTGCAGGGGGGCAAGCCCCCCCTGCACCCCCACACTCCACTACTTAAATATACCAACTCCGAGATTGCGCTACAGTGAAGAGAATGATATTGCTCCTGTTGCACTTACCGTTCTCTTCACTGTAGTGTGATCTCGGAGTTGATATATTTAAGTAGGGGGGGTGTGGGTGTGCAGGGGGGCTTGCCCCCTGCAAACACTTTATTTTAGTTAATTTGTGTTTTTTTCCGCTTTTAAATGTTGAGATACCGAAATCTCAGTGTTTTGGGCTCTTTTTTTAAAGCTCGAGATTTCGGCATTTAAAAGTGGACCCCTCTGTACTTAAGACACTATAATCAGTGGGTGTAGCAATTTCATTGATCAATACTGCTTTTACTTCTTTTTGTGAACTACTACATCTCATTTTCTTGCATCTACTTTTTGAACTGTTGACAGTGGGTGATCCCATGTGATATAAATTTCATCATTTTTTATAATGCTTTGTGGCTCATTTTTCTAATGCTTCTCAGCCACTTCAGTATTATAATGTTCACACAATCCCCAATGCAACAGTATTACCACATTATTATGCCTTTCATTATACAGGCCCTCTGCCATTAGTCTATCACATCCAACAACAAGATGTGCGACTGTTTCCAATTCTGTTTTACAAAACCTGCACTTATTTATTTACATTTGTTGACCGGGAATGTCCGACTGGATGCAGGTCCATTTTCAGTGGAGGCCTAGGGAGAAAAGCTCCACAAGATAAAATATTACAGACATAGTTACAGATGAAGAATCCTAACAATTAAAATATTACAAACATAGTTACAGATGAAGAACATAGCACATTCAGTAGATAACTAGCATCTGTTCTATCCATGATATCATAGTTACAATTGTTACAATAAGAAGTTACTGCCATATAATAAGTAGATAGGCATGGAAGTATCAGAGCTTGCTGTAATCAAAGGTAGTTTGAGGGGTGGAAAAGAGGTAGAGGGTAGATGGAGTGGGAGAAGTTAGAGGAGAGCTACAAGGGCATAGTCAGCATGTTTTTAGGTGCGCTTTAAATAAAGCTTTGAAGTGGGTGCATGATGGTAGAGAGGTTATTGTGGGGGGAGGGTGTTCCATAATTTGGCTATAGCACTGGAGAATAGTGCTTCTCCAGCAGTGTTATTGGCTCTAGTAACCTGTAATTTATTTTTGTTGCTGGATCCTATTGGTCTGGTGGTGAGATAGGGTTGGAGTAGATACTGGAGGGATGGGACCTTTAGAAGATGGTTAACCAGTTTATGGGTGAGTGCGAGTTGATACCATTGAAGGAGGTGAGGGAGCTCTAATCACCCTAGTTCAATAAGTGAGAGACAGTGGTGAGTGTGATAGGATGCCCCGGTGGTGAATTTGGCAATTTTGTTGTAGCAGGTCTCGAGTTTATTTAGATCACATTGCCTTAGGTTGGTATATATTGGAGAGGCATAAAGTATGGTGGAGATAAGGTGTGAATTTGTAACTGAAATCCTAGCTGCTTGGGTGAGGAGTTGCTTATTTCTGTATAAGGCTCCTAGTTTTTGGTGGACTTTGTTTATAGATATATTTGTCTGTTTCTCCTACATGTTCAATGGACTTTGTAAACCAACATGGACATAGTCCACTATCTTGGGCTGCCAATATTAACCTTTCATCTTTTAGTTTAAATTCACCTCTCCTTAACTATTCCTACATTAGATCCTGATCGACATAAGGTTGTTCCCAGAATTTTCTGTACTTGCAACTATATTTTTGTATTTTTTCGCATTTATTGCCTTCTTATTTGATCCTTCACATTATATTCTTTTGTTTTTTTTTAGCACATTCAATTGCTGGATGATTTTTATGTACTTCTAGTTTGATTTCCTTTGCATGACACCAATATTATTCTACTAAACTAAGCAGGGAAATCATCTTAGACTTATTCTCCTCATGTTTTAAAACTTTCATTATGTTTGAATCTTGTGTGGTCAGCAGATATGTATGCAGTCCTATGACTGCAGATTTATACATATAATCAATTTCAAGGAGGCCCATACCTCCTTCAAAATGTGGAATATATTATCTTGGAATACACTGATTTTTATAAATATGAAATATAAATATAAAATATAAATTTTATAAATAATTTGATAAGCATGAAGCATTTTTCTTTTTTTCCTTGTCCAAAACAAATTTGTTTATAGCTTGGACTTTGTTCCTAGATGTCAGGGCTGTTTTCAGTATTAATTTTATTCTTATAAAATCTTTCTTGCTATGTTTTATTTGCATTTGTTCATGTTTTATTGTTAATCGTTCATCAATTCCCAAATATTAATACAATCCCTCCTGCTCAGGTTCCTTTATATCACATTCCTGTCTCAGGCTGATATTTTCTTGGTGCTGCAGCTTTCTTGCTTTAAAGGTTGCTTTTGTACATTTATCAAGACCAAATGACATTCTTATATCATCTTAGAAAGTTTTGACCACTTGCAGTTGTAATTTCAATTCATCATCAGATGAACTATACAGTTTTAAATCATTAAGAAAAAGAAGATGAGAAGTCTTTATACTTTGTTATTTTCTGAGATCCAAATTGTAGCCATGACCTAATCTGTTAATTTGTCTTTCATCATGGCTTACCTGCAAAGTGATTTGCAACTGTTTCATGGTCACTGTAATTAATCAATCAGTGTAGGGTGTAACTTATATATTTGTAAGCACTCTTATCTATGATTGTGGGATACCGTCTAATGCTTTTTCGCAGTGTAGCCATGCCATACTTAGATTATTCCCCTTTTTACAATTCTCAGTTATGACTCTATTTAATAACAAACGATCTTGTGTTCCATCTGACTTTCTTTTGTTACCCTTTTGTTCAATTGCAATGACTGATTTTTCTTCTAAATAACTATAAACTCTGTCAGCATCAATTCCAGTGTATACCTTATACATCATCGGAAGGCAAGTTATTGGTTTATAGTTTTTAGGATAGCTTGCAGATTCACTCTTAAGGATGAGTATCATTTTTCTTGCTGTTGGCATCTGTTTGGGGTCCGCATGTAAATAATTTTTAGTCATGGCTAAATCTTCATGTAAAGATGTTAATGCTTTTAGCCAGAAGTTAGGTATTGCATCTGGGCCTGGAGTTTTCCAGTTAGCAACTTTTCTTAATTTTGTTTCAGTTTTTCTGGCCATTACTTCATCCCATTTCATATACTGTACATTTGAACTTTTTATTCTTTCCTTTACATCTTCTATCCATTCATCATCTTTGTTATGTTCCACAGGATCTGTATAGATATTTGTCCAAAAAGGGTCTATTTGTTCTTTTTTGGTGACGTTTCTATTCCTTTTGCCTTATTTCTCAGTTCTCTATAAAAGTCTTTTGAGTCATCAATAAACTGCTTATTTTGTACTTTTCCTTTATATTTATCTGTGTATCTTCAAAGTTTTTTGCATTGTGCTGATATCTTTAGTTTATTTTTTACAATAGTGTAGTATTGATCCTGGTCTGTTCTAATACTACGCATTGTGTGTTCTGATACTGCTAGTAATGCAAGTACTCAGTAACCAGTGAAATATGTGCAATGATTCAGAACTCACCAAAAGGAGGTTTGATCTCCACAAATTATATATATATATATATATATATATATATATATATATATATGGTTCTACCTGACTTCGTCGACAGCGCGCAGTCGAAATCGGAAGACGGGCCTTGAAGATCGCGTGGCAGAACATCGACAATGCAGAAGTCTGTGGGGATAGGGGTGGGTTAAGTGAGTTAGGGTTAGGGGCGATATAGGGGGTGGTTAAGTGAGTTTTAGTTAGGGGGGAGGCGAGAGGGCGGAGTTAGAGTTAGGAGGTTAGGGTAAGGGTAGGTGAGGTGTCTGTAGATGGTGGACAGGGTTAGGGTAAGGTTTAGTGTGGGCTTGTAAGGATTTTGGTGTGCTTGTGTTGTGTGTGTGGTTTGTGGAATGGGGATGTGTTTTGTTTTAATTGTTATTGTGGTGTGTGCAGTGTATGGGGTTTCGTGTTTGTTTATGTGTGGTTTCGTGTTTATGGACTGTCGAATATGTGGTGTCGGTGATGTGGTTGTCGGTGTTGTGTGGTTTCGACTATGTCAGGTAGAACCATATATATATATATATATATATATTATGTGTGTATGTGAGTGTGCACATGCGTGCATGTATGTGTGTGTGTGTGTATATATATATATATATATATATATATATATATATATATATATATATATATATATATTATTTTTTTTTTTTTTTTAAATACAGAAAGAGAGAGAGAGGGAGAGTAAGACAGAGAATATAAATTCCATAAAAATAAACAAATGTCAAATATTACACCAATTTAATGTGATGTTATTTCAAAATGTTTTTTTCAAAAAAAATATTTCATTTATTCAGAGCTTCCTTGGACCTGGCTTGGACACCTGTGACTACATGACTTGGATTGTTTTTAAAACCATTTGGACCTACAAAGCTGATATAACTATTTTTTTTTTTGCATTTGTTCTGTTTCAGTGCTATTTAACACTTCTGTGCTGCATTTATTGATTTTTTTTTAATTTATCACTGTTTTTCAGCCTGCACTTGTTAAAGAAACTCCATCTTTGTTTTAATAGTATTCTGATATTTCCTAATCTCCTCTGATACTGTAAGATCTGTTCTGAGTTTGCCAAAGTTCTCCTGAGTCTGTCAAATATTTCTAAGTTTTGTAAAGTTTTTTGCGTGTTGTGAACATTTCTCAGGGTTAGTAAACTTATTTCCAAGGATTCCTGATATTGCAGGAATTCTGTCTTCTGCTGTAAAGCATTTGTTACTGCACTTGAGCTCAAAACCAGTTTGTTTTACATTAATATGGTTCTTTTGCACTCTGGTGTGAGCAGAGGGCTGAATTCAACCCATCTAAATTAGGAACTACTGGTCAAATGCTTATTGTGTTTTTATCTGATTGGCTTGAGGGTTTAACTTTGTAAAAGCCTGCCATCCTGCTGGTATAGAAGCCTCGCATTTGCGTGATGCACAAATGTGGTTCCCCATACTTGCATATAGGTGAACCTCTTCAATTTAAAATCATCTATAGGAAATTCTCTCCATAGTCTCCCACTATTCACAGCTGCTCAAAGAGTTGCCACTTTGTGCAGAGGATGGTATCACTGCAGGTCATCTAATAGTATACTACTAAACGCTGTCACTTTGATCTTTAAGTGACTCTCCTCTACTCCTTCCCATCTAGAAATTGTACTGTTAAATCAGTCATCATGGATGGGGCAGTGGTTGCATTGTTGCCTCACAGCAAGTGATTCTCCAATTCGATTCTCGGCTGTGATAACTTCAGTGTGGAGTTTGCATGTCCTCCCTGCATTCATGCAGGTTTCTTCTGGGTGTCTTGTTTCCTCCCATATTACAAAAACATGCATCTTGAGCATTTCTCCCCGGGCTGAAAATTGGGTCGGTCCAAGTTGGACTTTCCCAGTAAGCAAATGTTAAAAAAATCTTAAATTAAGAGGGCCTTTCTGCACCCTTATGGCAGAAGTGTTCAATTCAGGAACCCATCTAAATTGGGGATTGCTCGAGAAAGGCTGAGTTTGGGGCTTTCCCATTGGTAGTTGTGTTAAAAATTGCTCAAATTCACCTATCTATAAGCCTCACATTTGCTTGTTGCTGCACACCATGCAACGGGGTTTAGCAGTCCTCTGTATAGATGCAAATGTCTGGGAACATTATTTTTCCCTTGAGACCTTCCAGTTGAACCCCCCCCAGCTTCCCTACAGAGCAAAGGTCAACTCAGTTGCAGTCTAAGCAGCGTTCTCACACTTATCATCAACAACCTACTATACACTCACTCCCTTTGCTACTCCAAGTCAAACTAGCCCAACAGTTAAGCCAAAGTCCTAAGTCCATCTAACCTATGTCCTTCCAAAATACCACATTCAAAAAAATCCTGCCACAATGGAGGGGCAGTTTCCTATTATTTCTCCTGTCATCTTAATTGATATGGACATAATTTACTCCTAAAGCAAACAAACAAATTTTGTGAAAGATGCAAATATTCTGTGGAACTAGAGTCAATTCTCTCACATAAAAAATAAACTAGACATCAAACAGGTTGTCAGCAGACACACTTCGCTTCTCACCCAAACCTCACCTCTCACACAAAAATAAAGTCATGACACATAAAACCACATATGCTGAGGTACTCACTAAAAGCTTACCAAAGAATAGAGACCTCCCAAGTACACACCACATACACTCACCACTAAACAAAAAGAAACCACTATACATATCAACACACACACCCGTGTCTCAACAAATAAGCGCCTAAGGCAGAACACATCAAATGTCTTGGTCATAGTCGACTCCTTTATGAGACACACAGATGTCCCACTCACAAGACTGGACAAGGAGAAGGTCATGGTCAACTGCCTATCAGGTGCCAGGATCCAACAAATCATGCATGCACTCAACTCACACAACAAGTACTGTTATGCCTCTGTCATATCCATGTTGGAATGAATGACGTGAGATGTAACTGTAGACTATATGAAGAGAAACATGACAGAACTCTCTTATTATGTGTCCCAGACAGGTATGTCCCTAGTCATAAGCAGTATCCTTCCCTCACCCAAGATGATACCACAAAACAAACAAAAAATGATTGATTTCAACAATTGGTTTAGCTTCTGATGTCAGTCCGGGGGGGGGGTTCATTATCTGTCAGCCTAGGAGGATATGGTAGACAGTCCTTGCTGCTTTGCTAGAGATGGTCTGCACCTGCCCCCCCCCCTAGGATTTTGGATTCTGGCAAAGGCCTTTGTCACCCCCATAGTGACTTTTAGGTAATGTCAAACAACAAATTTTCCAACATAACAAAATCTAATTGAGACAAACTCAGGGTCATGTTGTTTAATGCTAGAAGTTTAAACACAAAACTGCACTCCCTGGAAGCATTCCTCACATTGGAGGATGCTGATGTTTATGCTGTTATAGAGATATGGTTCGACGCCCTGAAAGCACCCCAGCTATGCAAGGCTACAATGCCTTCCACACATTTAGACCTCAAAATGAGTGTTAATGAATCAAAAGTGGAAGTGTAGCCATAATCATTAAAGCCAAATACACTTCAAGATTGGTCAAACAGCATGGCTCTCTCAAACTACTCCATGTCCAATTAGCTATTGGAAAAGTACAATACCACATCATTGCCAGCTATAGATCCTCCATCATGTACCAGGATAAATGCATTGCCTACCTTGATTTAATGGAATCCCTTGCCATACAGATCAACACCTTACTCATGGGAGATTTCATCTATCCTTCCATGGACTGGGGGACATACATGACCAAAAACACACTCACCCAGATGTTCCTGGACTTTTTTGACACAAATGATCTGGAACAGATAGTCTGCACCCCTACTAGGAGCTCTAATGCTCTAGATATTGTATTCACCAACATGGAGGGGTCACTATACTTCCCCATGTGTGATGTCCCCTCTGGTTAGGTCAGACCACAAATCAGTCTCATTTGAAGTAACTACTGGAATTCACACCCTCACAGGAACAGAAATTATAAAAAAACCTTACCAAAGCTAACTACGGCCTACTAAGCAATGGTATAAAATGATTCTTACCTCCTGCAATCTCAGACCTCAGTCACTATGCAGAAGTATGTGCAAATGCTCTGTATAAACACTTAAGTGGCTGCGTAAACCCTACTGTACCTGATCGGATTAAAATCAGCTCTTCCCATAAAAACAAGCCACTGTGATGGACTTCAAGTATAAAGAGATTATATAACAAGAGGAAGAAACTGTTGTCCAAAAACAAGAGGGACATTAATCCACAGAGGAGGAGTTCCCTAAAGACACTAAAGAGTGGATCATTAATGCTCTTATGGATCTTTTGTAGACCAAAAATAGTAGGTACTGTAGGATGTAACACATTTAAAAAATTAAATAAATTAACATCAATATGCCCCTCAATAAGTAAATAATTAAGCCACCCTTTAGACCTATAGTGGATGGCAGAAATTCAATTACCTCTAGGTGTGCAGATATGTTGACAGTATTTTGAAATAATTTAACAAGGAAAAACAGATATGTAATGATTTGTAGTCCTTTCTGGAAACAATTAACATGGAGTTCAGTTGTGATGATTTACTTGTCACAGCTGATGTGAAGGACCTTTATTTGGTTATACGACAATACACATCTGGATACAGAAAGCCTATAAGAATATTTTTGGCACTTAATCTGCTATCAGTGATAGTAAACAGATCAGCTGCATTTATTAATTTGCATTAATTTGAGATTGGTTTTCTTGGTGTCTGATTTTGTTTTAGTTAAGAAAACTGCTGCATTTATTAATTTGCTAGAGTTTGCTTTTCTTGGTGTCTGATTTTGTTTGGTCATTCACCCTCCCTCCCTAATGCTGTCTTTGTTCTTATACCTGGTGGCTTTGCAGTTGCCCACCCCTACTGTAAATTTGAACTGGGACACTCCTCCCAGTTTAGTGTCATTAGCTCATTCTACCTAATACAAAGAGAACATTTGAGAAGGCCAACTCACTTAGGTTCTTAACCTTGAATTACCTTCTTTTCCTCCTTTCTTCCTTTCCACTTTACTAAAAGAAAAAAATTCTAAGCTTGTTTCCTGCCTTTCCTGTAACTAGTCTAGTCCAGATATAGATCTGCTGTATCCAGGACTGTTTGTAAGCTTCTGAGCCCCCCAAGCCTTTCTGTGTTGGAGGGAAGCCTTCTAGCTTATCAGTGGGGGTAGTAAGTACTAGGTAGCCTATCTACCACAAGAAGAGTGGTTTCTGACCCAGAATTTGTAGTTTATTTGCCGTCTAGGCAGTTTTTCCATCTCTTTCAACTTTCTAGTTTAAAAGCCCAAGTTTGCACCTGTTTCCCACCTTTCCTGTACCTAGGCTAGTCCAGATACAGACTTGCTCTATCCAGGACTGTTTGTAAGATTCTGAGCCTCCCAAGCCTTTCTGTGTTGGAGGGAAGCCTTCTAGTTTATCAGTGGGAGTGGTAAGCACTAGGAAGCCTTATCTACCACAAGAGGAGTGTTTTCTTGTCCAGAAATTGTAGTTAATTGGCTGTTTGGGCAGTTTTTCCATCTCTTTCAACTTTCTGGTTTAAAATCCCACATTTGCACTTCTTTCTTGCCTTTCCTGAAACTAGTGTAGTCCAGATACAGATTTGCTCTATCTAGGACTCTTTGTAAGCTTCTGAGTGGTGTCAAAAAAGTCTGCTCTTCAATTTTTCCCTAAGATCTGCTAATTCTCACCTCTCGTACTTTTACTAGCTTATTAGCCTAGCACTTTACCAGACTTCTTGTAGCAATTATTGTAGCACACAAAAGTGCTACCAGCATTAAACATTCTACAAGGAAACAGCTCCAGTACTTATTATTAATGCCCACCCTTCCAGGCATGACTAAAAGTCAGTTCCCTGTGCTTACACCTTTTAACCTGGTGAACTTGGGCATCCTGAGGCAATGTAACAACTGCCTCATGTACACTGACAACCCTCTCCTTTTACCTCCCATCACTCAGACTTGTGAGAGATGCACTTATATATCCAAATTGGAAGCCATGCACTCTCCAGCCAAGATCAAGATAACTGGTCAAGAGGAGAAGGTCAACACTTGCACCACACCACATGGAACACATAGCCCTCCAGAACACACACCAGCACTGCCTTCACATAAAAACACAAAACACACACCCACATTTGCGGGGGCTCACAATAAAAATCTACCCAAACAGCAGAGACCTCCAAGGCAGAAATTTACTTGATCATGACAACACAACACTAATCAGGAGACACATAACTCTCCTAAACAGTGTGCCACTCAAACAAAGCCCCTAAGGCAAAACAGCATGCTCAACATGAGTCATAGGTGACTCAATAGTGAGGCACACTGATGTTCCACTCACTAGGTTGAATAAGGAGAAAGTAATAGTCAGCTGCCTGTCAGGTGCCAGGATCCACCACATAATGCTCACACTCAGGTCCCTCAACAACAGGTACACATATGACTCTGTCATTGCACATGTGGTTGTGAATGACCTGAGACCTACCTCCCTGGACTACATGAAAAGAGACATGAAGGAGCTCTCAGATTATGTAGCCCAGGTGGGTATGACCCCAGACCTGAGCAGCATCCTACCATCACCCAGAATGATACCACAGTACAAGCAGAAAATGATTGATTTCAACAATTGGCTAAGTTTCTGGTGTCATTCAAAGGGGATCAAGTATCTATCTGCCTGGGATGACATGATTGACAGACCTCAATGCTTTGTCAGAGATGGCCTGCATCTGTCACCCCTGGGCTTCCGGATGCTGGCCAAGGCTCTTGCCACCCCTATAGTGCCTTTTTTAGGCGGTATTCCAAAGACCAAATTACCACCATAACAGCTACAAACAAATGCAGTCTAAGTGTCATGCTTCTCAATGCTAGAAGGCTAAATTTCAAAATTCACTCGCTCAAAGCACTCCTTAAAATGGAGAACATTGACATTTCTGCTGTAACAGAGACCTGGTAAAAGGCATCAGAAAGCATCCCTGCACTACCAGGTTATAACTCATTCCACACCTTTTAGCCTCAGAACTTGGACCAAAGCTCCAAAGGCGGTGGTGTTTCCATATTCATAAAGGATGTGCACACCTAAAGACTGGTAGCACAACATAACACATCAGAGATACTTCAGGTGCAGCTAACATTGGGTAAGACAGTGATTCAGGTTGTAGCCTGCTATAAGTCCCCAACCATGTCCCAAGACTCACACTCCACGTTCCTAAGCACTGTGGAGAATATTAGGGTCCAACCTAACACTCTCATACTGGGCGACTTCAACTACCCCTCCATTAACTGGGAAAACTACTTATGTACCAGTACACTTGCCCAATGTTTCCTGGAATTCATTAACTCCAATGCCCTGGACAAGCTCGTTCTTACCCCCACTAGAGGTAGCAACATCTTTGACCTGGTCATTACTAACATGGATGACCGTTACTCTACACCATTAGTCAACTCCTCCCTGGTTAGATCCAACCACAAACTAATCACCTTGGAAATCCACATCCCTCACACCTGCCCCACAAAGGTAACCACCATGAAAACTTCTCCAAAACTAACTTTGGGCTCTTAAAAACAGAGGTGGCTAACTTCACAGCACCCATGCAAATGGAGAATAGTTGCATGACCACCAAATCATAAGCCTGTGCACTGTACGAACATGTTCACAAATGCCTGGATCTCGCCATACCTAATAGATCCAAGATGCTCTCCTCCAAAAAAAGGAAGCCAAATCTGGTGGTCCCCTGCCATCAACAAACTCTACAACTGATGGAGGAAACTGATGTGGAATAAGGTGAAGTCCCAAGACAGGAAAGACTCCTTTATCAGCCTCAACAAAAAGCTGAGATCCCTCATCAAATCCTCTAAAGTTAGCTATGAAAACAGAATTCCAGCAGATAGTAAAGACAACCACAAGGCCTTCTATAGTTATGTAAAGCATCTCCACAGCAAAACCCAGATTTGCTCTAAGCTACTGCACAATGGTACCTCCTATACCGAGCCAACAGATATTGCCAATACACTGGCCAACAGATTCAGTGCCATCTTTACCCGTCTTGCCCCCACCAAAGGGCCAATCACAATACCAGTGGATTGCCAGGCACCCAGTATTACTGCTGCACAGGTTAAAACAGCACTGTCCAAGGCCAAGAATACAGCTTCTATGGGACCTGACAATATCCCTGGCTATGTTCTACATGAACTACAGAGTCAACTGGCACCACACCTGTGTGCCCTGTTCAATCACAGCCTCACCTCAGGCTTTGTCCCTACTGAATGGCGCACTGCTACAGTCATCCCTCTCCACAAAGGAGGAGCGACTACAGACGCTGGGAACTATCGCTCCATTAGCCTGATGAGTCTGACATGCAAAGCTATGGAATAAATCATCATGGACCTAATAAAAAAAGGATATAGGGAATCTTCAAACTCTGGATCCCAAGCATGTTTGATTTTGTGAAGTGTAGATCATGCCTGCTCAACCTTCTTTGAGTCAGTCACCAAAGCTGTGGATGATGGCAAGGTGGTTCATACACCCTACCTTGATCTGGCCAAAACTTTTGTATCATTCCCCACTCAGGAATCATAGAAAAACTCACCAAGCTAGGCATCAACCCCTATATCACTAGGTGGGTTGCAAACTGGTTTACAGATAGAACCCAGCAAGTCAGACTGCCAACCAGTCATGAGTGGCGTCCCACAGGGCTTGGTCCTGAGTTCTCTCCTGTTTGGTATCTACTTCTCTGAAGTCCAGGCCAACATGAAGGGACTCTGGCTGACAAAGTTTGCAGATGATTGCAAGTTGGGAGCTATTATTAACTCCCCAAGTGATGTTGACATGCTACAGAAAGGCTTCACTGAGACCAATGACTGGTGTCAGAACCATGACCTTAAGCTCAGTGCCAAAAAATGTGCCATCATCCCCTTTGGGAAAAACCCGGTTCCAATGAATTACCACATCAATGGTAGTTCACTGAACACAGAAGGTGTTATAAGAGATCTGGGAACACAGGTTGACAGGAACCTCTCTTTAGACCACCACATTGCCACTATGGTCAGAAAGTCCTTCTACATGGCACATCTCATTACTAAGGGTTTTGCATCCAGGAATAAAGAGGTCATTGTCTCCTTCTACTCTTCCCTCATTAGGCCAGTCATTGAGTACAATGCCCCATTTTGCATGTACCTCATTAGACACCTGTAACAACTGGAGAGACCACAAAAGTACCTCACAAAGAGAATCCTAGGTCTTAAAAACTTGTCCTATGTGGACAGACCCAAAAAACCCCAACTATTCTATGTCTCATATTGCCAACTTAGAGGCCATATCTGCTTGACTTACAAATCCATGTCTGACCCAGCTCTGTTAGAAATTCTACAAGTAAAGAAATCCCAGTCCCTTCACACCACATGCTCCAGAGACCTCAACCTTATTAACACAATCAACAGGACAGGTTCATGACCCAGAGACTACCCATGCTATGGAATAGACTTCCCATACATGTCAAACAGAGCACCTCACTGGCCCTCTTTAAGAGAAATATTGATGAGTGGATGGGAAAAATAAAATTCACCCTGGGGATCACTCCAGTAGCTCTACTTGACAGAGGCACTGGGAACTAAGGTCAGGTGGCACGATTCTAGGGTAATCCTATGGGCTAGGCTTGTAAAGGCTTCAGGGCCATTAGCCTAGTTGTTGTTGTTGTCTTTCGGCTTTTCCCGGTTAGGGGTTGCCACAGCGGAACTCCAGTCCGCTAATGATTGGCAGTAGATTTTGACGAATGCCGAGGTGCCAGCTCGACATTCAACCTTCAATGAAGGCACGGCCATTTACACATGTCTTTTGAACGCCCACCCAACCATGGGGAGGACATGCAGACTCCACACAGAAGGTACTCCCCACACTCCAGATGAGAATCGAAAGGGAGAACCTCTTGCTGTGAGGCAACAACGCTACCACTGCTGCATTCAAAAGGTGCTAGCCAGGACGTAGTTAATTTAATTGAGGAGCTATTAGAATTAATTTTGAGTAACAACTATATTTTATTGAATGGTAATTATTACAAACAGAATTCTGGAGTGCCATGGGCTCCCCTTGTGGGGGGGGGGGAGGCATTTGCAAACATTGTAATGGCCTATTAGGAAAACAAATACAATTTTTACAGTGACTGGAGTAAATTTTGTAAACTATATAAGCATTTGGGAAAGCAATGATATAGATGTGAACAATTTTTTTGCATTATATTAATATTTCAACTGACTTTTTTGAAATTTACTTGTGAATAGAGTCTTAACTGTATAGCTTATTAGATGTGTTTTTGAGCAATGACTTCATAAATAAGTGTTACATATCTAGGATACATAGAAAAGAGGCCTAGTCATAAAGCCTGTTACATTTTTCCAGCATACACCATCATCTTCTCATCATCTTTTTTTGGCTGTTCCCATTAGGGGTTGCCACAGCAGATTATCTATTTCCATTTCTACCTGTCCTCTGCATCTTGCTCTGTCACACCAACCACCTGCATGTCCTCTCTCACTACATCCATAAACCTTATCTTAGGCCTTCCTCTTTTCCTGTTACCTGGTAGCTTCATCCTTAGCATCTTTTTCCCAATATACTCAGCATCCCTCCTCAGCACATGTCCAAACCAATGTAATCTTGCCTCTCTGGCTTTGTCTCCAAACCTTCCAACCTAGGTTGACCCTCTAATATACTTATTCCTAATCCTGTCCACCCTCGTCACACCCAATGCAAATCTTAACATCTTTAACTCTGCCACATCCAGCACTAACTCTGGCCTTTTTGTCAATGCCACTGTCTCCAACCCATA
Source organism: Protopterus annectens (assembly GCF_019279795.1). Taxonomy (NCBI): domain Eukaryota; kingdom Metazoa; phylum Chordata; order Ceratodontiformes; family Protopteridae; genus Protopterus; species Protopterus annectens. Next base: position 1,785,334,962 of record NC_056725.1, on the reverse strand, counting down.
TAACATAGCTGGTCTCACTACCCTCTTGTAGACCTTCCCTTTCACTCTTACTGGTACTCGTCTGTCACAAATCACTCCTGACACTCTTCTCCACCCACTCCACCCTGCCTGTACTCTCTTCTTCACCTCTCTTCCACACTCACCATTACTCTGAACTATTGATCCCAAGTATTTAAATTCATCCTCCTTCGCCACCTCTACTCCTTGCATCCTCAACATTCCTCTATCCTCCTTCTCATTCAAACACATATATTCTGTCTTAGTCCTGCTGACTTTCATTCTTCTTCTCTCCAGAGCATGTCTCCATCTCTCCAGGGTCTCCACCACCTGTTCCCTACTCTCACTACAGATCACAATGTCATCTGCAAACATCATAGTCCACGGGGACTCCTGTCTGATCTCGTCTGTCAATGTGTCCATTACCATTGCAAATAAGAAAGGGCTCCAAACTGATCCTTGATGTAATCCCACCTGCACCTTAAATGCATCCATCACTCCCACTGCAGACCTCACTGCTGTCACACTACCCTCATACATATCCTGTACCACTCTTACATACTTCTTTCTCTGACACTCCTGACTTCCTCTTACAATACCACAACTCCTCTCTATGCACCCTGTCATATGCTTTCTCTAAGTCTACAAAAACACAATGCAACTCCTTCTGACCTTCTCTGTACTTCTCCATCAACACTCTCAGAGCAAACATTGCATCTGTAGTGCTCTTTCCCGGTAGGAAACCATACTGCTGATCACTAATCATCATGTCCCTTCTTAACCTAGCTTCCACTACTCTTTCCAATAACTTTATGCTGTGACTGATCAATTTAATCCCTCTGTAGTTACTACAGCTCTGCACATCATCCTTATTCTTAAAAATTGGTACCAAAACACTTTTTCTCCATTCCTCAGGCATCCTCTCTCTTTTCAAGATTTCATTAAACAATCTGGTTAGAAACTCCACTGCCATTTCACCTAAACACGTCCATACTTCCACAGGTATGTCATCTGGACCAACAGCCTTTCCATTCATCATCCTCTTCATAGCTATCCTTACTTCCTCCTTGCTAATCCATTGCACTTCATGATTCACTATCCCCACATAATCCAACCTTCTCTCCCTCTCAATCTCTTCATTCATCAACCCCTCAAAGTACTCTTTCCAGCTGCTCAACACACTCTCCTCGCTTGTGAGTATGTTTCCCTCATTATCCTTTATCACCTTTACCGGTTGCACATCTTTCCTAGCTCGGTCCCTTTGTCTAGCCAATCGGTACAGGTCCTTTTCTCCCTCCTTAGTGTCCAACCTTTCATACAACTCTTCATATGCCTTATCCTTAGCCTTCACCACCTCTCTCTTTGCCATGCACCTCATCTCCTTATACTACTGTCTACTTTATTCATCTCTCTGACAATCCCACTTCTTCTTTGCCAACCTCTTTCTTTGTATACTCTCCTGTACTTCCTCATTCCACCACCATGTCTCCTTGTGATCCTTCCTCTGTCCAGATGTCATACCAAGCACCTTTCTGGCTATCTCCCTTACTAGCTCTGCTGTAGCTAGCCAGCTATTTAGTAACTCTTCACTGCCACCCAGTGCCTGTCTTAACTGTTCCCTGAACTCCACCTCACAATTACCCTTTTTCAATTCCCACCATTTAATCCTTGGTGCTGCCCTTACACTTCTTCTCCTCTTCTTGATCACCAGCATCATCCTACAAACCACCATCCTATGCTGCCTAACTACACTTTCCCAGGTCACCACTTTACAGTCTCCAATCTCCTTCAAACTGGCCCTCCTACATAAGATATAATCCACCTGTGTGCATCTTCCTTCACTCTTGTATGTCACCCTATGCTCCTCCCGCTTGTTAAAATACGTATTCACCACAGCCATGTCCATCCTTTTCGCAAAATCCACTACAGTCTGACCTTCTGCATTCCTTTGCTTAACACCATACCTACCCATCACTTCCTCATCCTCTCTGTCCCCTTCACCAACATGCCCATTGAAATCTGCTCCAATCACCACTCTCTCACCCTTGGGTACAGTCATCACCACTTCATCCAACTCACTCCAAAATTTTTCTTTCTCATCCATCGCACACCCAACTTGTGGAGCATATGCACTAACAACATTCATCATTACACCATCAATTTCCAGCTTCATAAACATCACTCTATCTGACACTCTTTTCACCTTCAAAACACTCTTAGCATACTGTTCCTTCAGGATAAATCCTAAGTCATTTCTCCTCCTATCCACACCATAATAAAACAATTTGAAACCACCTCTGCTACACCTAGCCTTATTCCCCTTTCATTTGGTCTCTTGCGCACACAGTATACCAACCTTCCTTCTGTCCATCATATCAGCTAGCTCTCTCCCTATACCAGTCATACTGCCAACATTCAAAGTTCCGACCCTCACTACCACAGTCCTAGCCTTTCTCCTCTCTTCCTGCCTTCGACCATGCCTTCCCCCTCTTCTCCTCCTTCGGCCAACTGTAGCCCAATTTCTGCCAGCACCCTGTTGGCTAACAGTACTGGTAGTGGTCGTTGTTAACCCGGGCCTCGACCCATCTGGTATGTAAATGTTTACTGCTGTCCGCATAAAATGATTTGGAGAAGTTTTACACCGAATTCCCTTCCTGACGCAACCCTTCCCATTTATCTGGGCTTGGGACCGGCACAAAGCAATGCACTGGCTTGTACATCTCCAGTGGTTGGGTTTTTCCAGTGTACACCCATTTAGTCAAAAGAAATCAGTTATAAAGGAACAGCTGGTTAGGGCTGCAAGAATGGTTATCATACCATGACCCCCCCAAAACGTGCACGCTGATTGGCCAGCGTGCACATTGTAAATCGAGTTATACTAATGGAAAAAGGTCCGTCGCCGGACTTTTCCATTAGTATAACTCTACTTTTAAAACACTGTCTCGCTATGTTAAATGGGTCTAACACAGCGAGACAGCTTTAAAATACCGTTGCTTATTTTAAAACTGTCTCGCTATGTTAAACCCATTTAACATAGCTTAAAAAAAAAAGCAACGGAGATCTTGCTTTCTCCGTTGCTTTTATACACGGCTCTGATGTACTGCGCAGGCATGCAGTACATCAGAACTGCCGCGGATGCCAGACATCTGCGGAAGGGCAGTAAACAGGCATTATACTATGCCATTATTTAAGAAAAGTAATAGTTTCTTTTCTTAAATAATGTCATGTATAATAGCAATACGCCTGGGTGTGGGTAATGCTATGTTACCCATGGTTGGCTTTGTTTGGTCCCTCAGGCTCGGGACCAAACCACGCCAACCGTGGGTAAATCCAGCATTACCCACACCCAGGCGTGGGTTATTGCTATAATAAGGATACAGATTTCAACAACAAATGTAAATTATTATATAATATGTTTATAAACAGAGGATATCCAGGGGGCGTTTGTACATGAAATAATTGCTGAAGTAAGGCAAAAAGAACATCTGGCTATTTTAAACTGATTTTAAGATCATTGATGGGTATCATGATGGAGAATATATCTGATGATACTTTTTTAAAATCTACAACAGTATCCAGGTCTGATGATTTAATTAACTACAATGTTACTTTTATCACCATATTTAGTTTGAATAGTAAGAATATTGAAGGGATTTTTTTAAGAAAAACTTACCAATATTATTAGAGTACAGTGAATTGAGACAAAAAGTGAATGATAGGCCATTTTTTGTGTATCGTAGAGGTAGGAATTTCAAAGCAATATTGAAAAATACATCAAAAATGGGGGCGTGGCCAAGGATGAACACAGGATAGCAGCAGATTTCTTCAGCTCCACCAATTTCATTGCACTCACAGCAACTCAGTAGTCCAACAAGCACAAAAAAGTTCTAGTAAAATAGTCACGATCCAGTATTCAATTTCTTTTATTCATTCAAAGACCAGTTTTGGTCTTTTTCAGTCGTCGGAGGTCATGGATTCCATGGGTGAGATATCAGCTAGTTCATCACCGGTCAGACGTGAAGAAGTGGACAAAATTCACTCGGAGCTGGTAATTATTAAGGGAGAGATCACCAGACTGCTCGAACTTATGACGCCTGCCTATACGCAGCATCCAGTGGGCAATTCCATTGCGGGGCTCGATGTGATGACGTCACCACGCTCGGCAGTTGAGGACGACAGTTCGGAGGATATACCTAATGGCCAGCGAGTGTTTGAAGGAGTGCAATCGTTAAACTCTGGGTGTAGACTGGACCAAAGGTGTGCAGACCGGGAAGGAAGTCAGTTTTCTGGGTCGAATAAAGAGGCGAATACATCGGAGGACTTTTTCTTATTTTCTGGTGCTAAACCGAAAAGAATACCGCCAAACCGGACTTATTCTACAGTCGCCAGTAGAATGGAAGGGATTAACAAACAGAAAGACTCTGGGGACATACATAAACAACGTAAGGAAGCTAATACAGTGGGTATGTCCCATTCTAATAATATTGACAATTTTTTGAAGTTAACTTTTGAGTTTGAAACTACAAACAAACATAATGTCAGGGGAGGACAACATAGGGAGTCCTACTCCAGTTTAAAGGATGTCATTTACAATTTTGGTAAAAAACTTACACAAATTAAAGGGTTACAGTTAGATAATTTATATTTGCGTAAATGCATTACCAGTGGCATTGTACCTATGGGGTTACGTTTTTTTAAACAGCCAATAGGTGTGGAGTTGAATGACGAAAATATTGAAGCATGTAACAAAATGTTTGATAGTTTTGGAACACAATTTATGGAGTTCATTATAGTGTGTAATGACAATAAGATTAGTAACTTATTGCAGGAAGTTGAAAGGATGAACACAGATATTACACAGGATTTAATTTTCCCTCAGTGGGAACAGTTGTATAACAAACAATATACATATGCTGAAAACAACTGTAAAAGAATTTTTGATAGAAAGTGTAAGAAATTTATTCGTGATACCAACCAGTATGCTAATTTCAAAGCATACAGGTGGAATATTAGAACAGATAATGAACAGTATAGATGAACAAAAACTCATACAGGTAGGCAGGATATATATGAGGAAAGGGGGTATGTAAATGATTTTTTAGAGGAAGATTTCGAGAACAGGGGAAACTACAGAGGCAACATGAATCAGAGGAGGTTCAGGGGGAAAAATTATTGGAAAAAGCAGGATGTTATGCAATAGAACATGGGGATGAAGCACATGAAATAATCAGACATGGTGTTATCAATATGTGGAAAGATTTTAAAATATATAATTATACACCTGTTATGATTAATAAGGAGCATTTCCTAGTATTTTCCAAGGGTATGAAATATATACCGAAGGGCAAATTTGATTTTGTTGATGCACTAGTGGAATTGAAGCTATATACTAGAAAATTAAATTTAAGTCTATTTTTTCAGGACAAATCAAGTTTATATACTGCTCCTAGTGTTTTAAAGAAAAAAAGTAAATTTATTCCCCCTATGCACAATACTATAGCAACGTTTGAGAAAGTTATAAGTAAGCAAATATATCAGCTTAAGAATAAAAGCTATAAGGAAGGAAATTTTTCTGACTGGGATAATAACCTTGACAAGATACTTAAGGAATTACAAGCTGCTAATATTAAAATATTGGTACCAGATAAAGGGGGTGGAGTAGTGTTAATGGAAACATCTAGATACAATGAAAAAATATTTGAAATCTTGAACAATATTGAGCAGTATGAAAGATCATCATTGAATCAGGTTAATATAGCCCATAGGCGTATTGATTTATATTTAGAAGAATACTTATTGGATGAAAGAATAGAACAGGAATTGTATGATTTTTTAAAAGTACAATATCCGTTACTTGCCACTATTAATGGCATACCTAAGGTGCATAAAGATATTACTGACCCTCCACTTAGACCAATAATCGCAGGAACTTATAGCAAGACTTTCCCATACGGGAAGGTTATTGACCAGTGGTTAAAGAACATATATAAGAATATAAAACATATCATCAAAGACTCATGGGAATTCCTTGGGAAGTTTACACATGATATATGGAATTCTAAACTACTTTTTGCAACGGTAGATATTAAGGACTTATTTTCATGTATACCAAAGGAGGATGGTATAACTAGATTCATGAAAAGTGTAAATACTATCAGTGAATTGGGGGAAGATAAGAAAGAATTAATACATGAGTTTATTAGTATTGTTTTAGATAACAATTTTATATACTTTGATGGGGAATATTATAAGCAGAATAATGGTGTAGCAATGGGGGCAGCTTGTGCCCCCATTTATGCAAACCTCGTTTTACTAGATTGGGAGAGGGAATATGTGATTGCTTCACCCTGGTATAAGTATATGACACTATATGCCCGTTATCTGGATGATATTTTTATTTTATGGAAAGGGGAAAAGGAGGAATTCATCCAGTTTGTTGAATATATAAATAATACCACAACATACCTTAGGTTTACATATAATGTTGATTATGTGGGCATTAATTTCTTGGATTCCTACATATTTTCTGATGGTACTAAATTTCAGTCCAGAATATTCAGAAAAGAAACTTTTTGCAACAGCTATCTTGACTATAACAGCAACCATCCGTATTCTCAGAAAAGAAGTATTATTAAAGGACAATCCATTAGAGTTGCTAGGATGACTACGGTCAAGGAGGACTTCCTCAAGGAAATGTACTTTTTGAGGAAGTTATTTATTGATAGAGGATATCCAGAAGACTTAGTGCAGGATGTCACCATGTATATTATTCAGGAATGGGGGAAAAAATACACCCCAGTGCTGGGCGTAGGTCCATCTAATGGACACAAAAACATAATAGCCAGTGATTCCAATATGGTACAAGATGGTCATAACTTCCAAAGAGCATGTATTGTAAAGTATGGTAAACAGGCCAGCCAAATCAAACAGATTATTGACAAAAATTGGAATATAATTACCAGTGATGAAGGTATCAGTGACAAATTGGGATCAAGGCCATTATATGTATATAAAACTGATTATAATCTTAAGAGAATACTTGAAACCAGGACCAACAATATGAATAAACAGATACATTCAGGAAAGGGTGGAACCACTAAATGTGGTCATTGTAACCAGTGTAGCAGTGTTATAGTCAAAGAGAGCGTGGTACTTGACAATATTTTAAGAAGCAAGATATACTTTAGTAAAGGGAATTGCCAATCACAGCACCTGATTTACTTAGCAATATGTTCTTCCTGCCATTCTTTCTATGTGGGCAAAACGGACAGGAGATTAAAAGATAGAATATACGATCATTTATATTGCATATGTAAAAAAGATACCAATAATGCCTTGTACAGGCATATAAATAGTAACTCAGACTGTGATGGGTTTTTGTTTGGTATTTTAGAAGTGGTGAAAATGAATCCTAGGGGGGGTGATATCAAGGCTCTTGTGTCAGAGAAAGAAATAAAGTGGCAAATCAGGTTAAATGCAGCAACACCCCCAGGATTAAATGAATGTATACCCACTAAACCTCTTTTAAGAAATTAATTGTATGAAATGAACGTCTATATTAAATACTTTGTATATGTATATTTTATATCATAAGGCACATAGAACATGTTACACAATAAGTTATGAATCTTATAAACTAATATAGTGACATTAGGGTATTGAAATGTATTTTTATATGAAGTTTTTAATCAATTATATTAATATTTTAGTATATGAAGGTTGGTTTTAGTTTTTATAAAAATATGTGCAATAGTTAATTATCTTTATGAATTAATTAATTTTTTATGAATTAATGAAATGGTTTCAAGAACTTTGTAATATAGAAAGCAACACATGCAGTTTTTTAATATTTTTTTCTATTTATTATCAATGTGGAACTATTTTGCTTAGGAATACATGAATGCACTATAAGATATACCTGTGACTTTAAGCTAATTGCATACTTAATTAATTGATTGTTAGATTTTGGCGGTTATTTTTGTATATATAGGCTATTGTTAGGTGAAATTACTGTTCTGATGAAGTCTATGATGTGTAGATGAAAGCGCTAAACCAGTGATTATTTTTGTGGATGAATAAAAGAAATTGAATACTGACTATTTTACTAGAACTTTTTTGTGCTTGTTGGACTACTGAATTTCATTACACTGACAGGAATTAATTACTTAAAAAAATAATTTTTGAAGCAATTTTCTTTCTAAATATGTTTGTTTTATATAGTTCTTGAACTATATCTAAAAAAGAAAGGAAATTTTAACAATATTCCTGTCAGAAATCACTTTGGAAATTTTCCTGTCAGTTTATCAGTCTGAAATGAGTTCCAGTAAGACAAATTCTCAAGACTCCAGCATCAAGAAAGAACTTCAGTCTCTGATAACTATAATCCAGCAACTTACTGCTAAGATGGATAAAATGGATACTAAAATAGATACCTTCATAGAAAAAACTACAAAACAAATAGACTTGTTACATATAGACCTGCAACAACAGAAGATCCAGATGACAGGCATAGAAGAAGCTGTGAATGACATGGAAAATAGAATCCAAGAAGAGGAAATCAACATTGAGTTTCTGCTGAAACAAAATACACATTTACAAACAAAGCTGGATGACCTGGCAAACAGATCTAGGCGCAATAACATTAGGATTTTTGGACTGCCAGAAAATATTGAAGGTAACAATATTACTTCTTTTTTAACAACATGGCTCCCTAAAACTTTAGACTTACCAGAAGCATTCTCTTTTGGTATCGAAAGAGCACATAGATCTATAGCTAATACTAACTCTAACAAAAACTATCCTAGATCAGTTATAGTTAGATTTCTATCATCTTTTGATAAAGAGATGGTTCTTAAATCTGCTTGGGCTAAAGCTCCTGTTAAGATTAATGAGACAACTGTGCGTTTTGACAATGACTATTCTTCCTTGGTAATAGCTAAAAGAAAAGTTTTTCTGCCACTAATAAGGGAGCTTAAAAAAGCACAGTTTAAAACATACCTTCTGTTTCCTGCCAAGCTAAAAATCTTCCTTCCTGATGGTCCTAAAATTTTTGATGACTTAGACTCTGCTTTATTGTTTATCAAAAAAAATAAGATTTTGGATAAAATAGAGGAAATGGAATGGGCTAGTCCTTCATTAAAGAGACTGGCAACTGAAACTTCATGGAAGACTTCAGAGAAGAAGAAGAGACTAAAAAACAAATGATTTGTTCTATGTTTTTTTTTTTTTCTCTCATCATTTTACTTCATTATTAATCTTTTTAAATATAGTTCCTGCATTTCCAGAAAGCCACAAATATTCTGAAAAATATTTAATCAAAGTTATTCTCTGTGTGCAAAGAAATGTTTTGTTTCATAACCAGCCAAAATATCTGAGGAACTAATAACAAGCTATTATTCAATTTGTTTCTCTTTCTGAAAAAGAGAAGTAAGGTCAGTAATTTGATACATTTTTTTTTCTTTTTTTTCTCCTTTTCTACTTTTCTTTGTTTAAACAATGACATTCTATTTAGATTATGTAGTGGGTAAAGGGTGGGGGAGGGCAGGGAGAGAAGAGTAATGAAAATATGACAAATGGAATAATAACATATTTATTCCTTGTAAAAAGTTTATATGTTCTTCAAATGCAATTCCTAATTATACTTTCTTGATTATACTGCTTATGCTTGTTTGTAAATAATCTGTCATGCTTTAACTAATAATAATTAGAACTAAATAATAGTAAATAATATGTTTTATTTTAACTCTATTAATATAAACAGTAAGTAATATTCCATTGTATATACTTCTTATAGCTTTCTCTTACATTTTTTTTATTTCTGCTTTACACTCTTTTATTTTCTACTCTCTTTTTCTTTTCTTTATTCTTTCTCTTTATTTTTTTTTCATATTAATATATAGAAATGCTTTTGATCATATAGACACAGTAAATAATAAGATTTGCATAAAAATTGAGTTGGGACAAAAATATTGAGTTTTATTACTTATTAATAACTTTGGGCTTAATTTCACTTACATAGAGGCTGTAATAACCTGTAAAATACATTGCGAAGGTTTTGTCATGTTTAGATGCATTTACACTGCTAAATGAATGTTTGTCACTAGTTTTTAACAAGTTTCCCGCCAAAATGTTAAGGGAGACAATCTGGGATGTGGGCTACCTCATGAACAGTGTCCTAGAGTTGTTTCAAAAGCTTCAACTCTCAGAATTCTCACAGAGAAGCTGAAAGCAGTCAATTTGAACTTTGACCTAGATATCTCACTGACACATTGCAGATTCAGGAAGAACACTCTACCAGGAAGTAGAACTGATGCAAATGCGACTATGTGAAGGAAAATGAACTCTTTAACATTTAAATGTGAGTTATTTTATATCATTACTTAAATATCTATGTTATAATTCATAAAATATGTCAGTTATAATGATTTTAAATGATGCAGTTTCTTGTAGTAAGTAAATGTCTTATTTTAGAAGGCATAGAAAATGAAACATTTATTCAAGTGTTTTTGAAAATCTACTTGACTGCAGCATACTAATCTGTGTTAAAACTTATGTTCCAAACATATACATTACTATAACTCATTTAATTCATCTGATTGACAAGCATAAATAACTTTATAACTCTATTCTGGAAGAAATTGTCATATGATATATTTTAAAGCAGTAGTATAGACATACAAAATACAGATGGCTTTTTTTACAATAATGCAAATGTTTCTGAGAATTTGCATAACTATGCAGTATGATTTATAACAATTTCTATAAATATAATATTTTATTCTATTGACAATAATGAGTATGAGTAAAATGCTCATATACAAGCAATTCAAGGTTTTTTTTGGAAGCTGTTGACTGCATTTACATGACAGAAAATAGATGCATTTTAATATATGTAATGTCTGAACTATATTAGCCAAAGTTTTTGATTTAAATGAATGTTAGAACTTATTTTTACATACTTTGAATAAATTAATATGTAAATATGCCTTCCTTTTTTTTTTCTCTCTCTTTCTTTCACTCTCTCTCCCTCTTTCACGTCTTTTATTTCTCTCTCTCCTCTTGGTTCCTAATATCAAGATTATTTGAATGTTATTTGAATACAAGTGTATTATATTACATAGATGTATATAGTAGTATGAATAGGTTTTAAAAAAAAAGTTTATTTTAGTTAATATGATGCTGTTTTATCAAATGTGTAGTCTTGTCTTGCTAGATAATTTAATTGAAAGCTGTTAATTTAAGTTAAATATAACCAGTATTAAATTGATAAGGTGGTAGCTGAGGTACTGCTGCTTAGGGTAGGGGATTAACTTGAGTGGTAAATACTACTCTAAGTTAGAGTTTTTAACTCCAGGCTGGATGCAAGGTTTAATCCTTACATTATTTTCACTTGTTCATTGTTATATGTATATAGTTTTGACATCCACAATATATTTTGTACACTCATTGTCACTACAAACAAAATTGAATCCTATACAAAATCCCTTAAGAGATTCAATAAATACAGCTATATTTAAAGGTGCACCTAAAGGAGGAGATGTAACATTACTTAAGTTATTTGTTATTTTGATCATAAGATTCTTAAGTTTTAAAAATGCCAAATGACATCTTTAAAAGGAATTTCTTTAAACATTAATGGATTGAATAATCCGTGTAAAAGGGCAAGCCTAATAAGATACATTAATTTACATAAGGCCAACTTAGTCTTCCTGCAAGAAACCCATCTCTTGAAAAAAGATATTGATAAACTAGCCACAAACAAATATACAGTATTGGTTAGTTCAGAGCACACTCAGAAAAAAAAGAGGAGTGGCTATTTTATGGAATAAAAGTATGTCCATTCCTAAAACCATTAAGTCTTATCAGGATGACAAAGGAATGTTTTGTATGGTTACAATACAAATTAATGGGAATACTTACACTTTAATTAATGTATATTGGATACCTGGAATTGGTATTACTACAGTGAAACATCATCTTGATAAGATCATATCATTCTCTATAGGAGATATTATTTTAGCTGGTGACTTTAATTGTATACTACATGAAAGTGATACTACCACTATAGGAAAAAGAAGAATTACATCTAATGCAAAACATTTAAATGATTTTGCTAATTCTTATCATTTGAATGATATTAATAATCAGATAGATTCAAAATCATTACCATACACCTGTTTTATAACAGATACAAAACTTATTCAAAAATAGATAGGGTCTTTATTTCTAACCAGATGGTAACAGATTTAATTAATTCCAAAATCATTTCATGTCCTATATCTGATCATAATTCAATTGTTTTTGAATTCATGATAAAAATACTCATAATGTTCAGATCAAAAGGATACCAGCATACTTAACTCAACTAAAAGACTATAAAGAATATATACTTTCAGAAGTAAAACATTTTTAGACATAAATAATACTCCTGAAGTCTCCATTGTCTATGTTTGGGATGCCTTAAAATCATATCTATATGGACAAAGTATCAGATGGTATAATAATAAAAGGAAATCTTGGGATAAGGAATTGTTAGATATTCAAAGTAAATTAGACTCTTATAAACATAATAATAAAGAAAATATTATGGACAAGAAAGTTATTGAAGAAATAAACAAACTAAATGAGAAATACAAAGAAATTTTAACTCATAAAGTTAAAATAACTTTAGAGAAATATAAATTTTTGTCTTATTCAATAAGCCCCAAATACTTACATAGACTTAAAAATAAAACAAAAGGTTGAATAAACAAAACCATATCAAAGAAATCTTTTCTCTAAGGAAAAGAAGAATGTTTCTAGTATACCAGAAATACTAGATGAATTTAGAAATCACTTTCACAAAATTAACCATAATAACATTAACATGGAACCTAAAGATAAAATAAAGGAGTTTATAACCACAAACATGAATAAAAAGCTTAATAAACAACAGATTAAACTATTGGACAAAAGTATTTCATATACAGAGGTTATTACACAAATAAATAAGCTTAAATCAAACAAAGCACCGGGTAATGATGGTATTATACCAAAGATATATAAAATCCTTTCTAAAAGTACATATTCATTAATACATAAGGTTTTATTTTGGCCCAAACTGAGTTAATAACCCCCATCTTGGCAATATACATTTATTTCCAATTTTAAAACCTAATAAAGATCCAACTAGATGTACTTCATATCGGCCCATCTCATTACTTAATGTTGATTATAAAATGTTTATGAGTATTTTTGCTGATAGATTGAAGACAATCATCCCGGCATTATAGATATAGATCAGACAGGCTTCATTGTAAATAGAAATACTTTTGATAATATAAGAAGAACTTTAACATTAATTGATTTTGCAAATAGGAAAAAGAAAGATTTAACACTTATTAGTCTTGATATAAGTTCAGCATTTGATTCAGTAAGTTGGGACTATCTGTTTACCTTACTGAAGTGCACAAACTTCTCAGATGCATTTGTAAATCTAATTGAGCATTTATACAAAGGAGCATTGGCTTATATTAAGGTAGGAACATATGTTTCACAAAAATACCCATTTTAAAGGTACAAAACAAGGATGTCCACTTTCTCCACTATTATTCACTTTAGTAATGGAGCCTTGGGCTAATTTGATCAGAAACAATACTGACATAGAGGGTTTTGAAATAGATGAAAATACAACATCCAAAATTCAACTTTTGCAGATGATGTTCTAATTACATCAGCAGGATCTAATTCTTCTATGCAGTCTCTATTTGATAAAATTATGAATTTTAAAGGTATTTCTGGTTTAATATTCAATGAAGAAAAACTAAAATACTACCTATATATACACGAAAAATATTCTCATTAGTGATTTTACTAAATATGTACCCAATTCAGGTCAGATAACTTATTTAGGTATAATACTATCTAAAGATATTAAATCTATTATATATAATAATTATAATACCTGTTTTCTTAATATACAAAATCTTTTAATACCTGGAATAATATGTTTTTACTATGGAGGAAAGACTTACAATTATTAAAATGATAATATTCCCAAGATTTTATACTTAATACAATCAATAATACTTCCACCTACAAAAATAATTATCAAGAAACTGAATACACAAATGTTAAATTTCCTATGGGCACCTAATAGACCTAGGATTGCATTAAAGAAACATACTAATAGCTGGTCTCAAGGGGGTATTTCTTTTCCAGACTTTAATTTATATACTATCTCTTCTATTGTAAAAGTTATTACTTTATTAGTAGATCAGTCATATGTCAAAATGGAAAGATTATTGGGAGCTAATTAGTATGCACTTCATGAAAATCTCCTTAACACATAAAAATATGATTGTAAATAACTCCATGTTATGGTTACTAAAGGAATTTTGTACTTCACCTATTACACCTAAACATATGGTTTGTTACCCATTAAATATTATTATTAGCTATCGTAACTTTATATTCATGCACCCTAAGTATAGGAATGGAATTTTATTATATTCCTATAATGTATACTCAGGGTATGCTTTTGTCATCTACTTCTGAAGGAACTCATTTAGCTATAGATAATGATCTAAAGTACTGGTATCAGTTGATATTTGATAATAAAGTTAAAATCTAGATTTCTTAAAACAAGAATTTGATCTAAGAGAAACTTGCTGGTTAGAGGTTCAGACCTTTAGACAACATCTCATTAATAAAATAGATCTAATGTCTATAACAGTTAAAGAATCTATTCCAACACTGATTGATTACTTGATATTAAATTTGCAACATAAAGTTTCTGATAAAGGTAAACTTTCATACATACATAAAATTATCAGACAAGAAACTTTTTACAGTGTAGATACATACTGGAATTATTTCACTTCTATTAATGGGGACCCACCAAATCAACAAGATAAACAATATATATTGGAATCTGCCTATAGAACTATGTCTTCCATTGTCTGGAGACTTTATACATGGAAATTTTACATAGATCTTTTATACACCTTTGATGATGAATAAAATAAATAATAAAGATAATCTATGTAAGAGATGTAATGTAGAAATTAATGCTGACTGGGCTCATATGTTTTATGACTGTATAAAATTGAAAGAATACTGAAGTCAATTAATGAATTTTTGCAGGCTCTTTTACAGATAATTTCATTATTTCTAAATCTCTTACATTATTCAACACACCTGTACCTCAAAGTGTTAAAAGGTTAAGCTTCCCTTGTTATGGTCTATTCTAGCAGTGGCTAGGAAAATAATAACCAGAAATTGGATTTCAGATACACCTCCTTCGTTCAATGAATTTAAAAATGTTATGAATATAGTGTGCCATATGGAAATAAAAACAATTAGGTCAAGAACAACTAGAAAAACATCTTATTATATTGTATGGGATAATTTACAAAATTTGTTAAAAAAATCCTAATTTCAATAGCATGGTATTTTAGTTTAATTAATTGATCTGATTGTAGTGGATGTCTTTGTAAATACTTTAGTTGTTTTCTTGAATGTTATAATCATATCAATTTTTAATTACTTGTATAAAATTGTTATGATATTTCTCTTGTATGTTAAAACAATAAACTTGTTTTGAAAAAAAAAAATACATCAAAAATGTACACCAGACAAAATGTGGGGATGAAGAAATATGTTTTTGTAATTATTGTGGTTTTATTTGTGAGAATGATATGTTTATTATAAGAAACGGAATACTGAATATATAAAAAATGTAATTGTGAATCAAAAGCCCTAGTATATTTAGCCAGGTGTAATGATTGTCCATGCTATTATATTGTCAAGACTGAACGTAAATTGAAGGACAGAGTCTATGAACATTTATATGGTATTAAGAGAAAGAATCCAAATAATGCATTGGCTCGACATTTGATGTCAGAAGGGCCTTGTGGATGTTCATTTTGGAGGAGGGAGTTATTTTGGCAGCTAGAAATAAATTGTAGTGCTTGGCCAGGTTTAAACAATATATTTTCCATCACGTTTATTAAAACTTATGGCATTTTCATCTGGTTGTACCAGTCTTCATGTACCTAACCTTATTTGATTTTCGAAGCTAAGCAGGGTCGGGCTTGATTAGTATTTGGATGGAAGAACACTTGGGTAACATCAGGTATGCATACACATATATATTTTTATATTTTTGTAGCAGGATTTATATATATATGTGTACTTTTTACTGGTAGGAATAATAATTAACAAGTTATTTTTAGGACCTTGCTTAAACTATTTGTAAATTATTGTTATATGATATTTATATATAGACATATTTATATGAATTTTATTTGTATTAGGAAGATGTGGATGGGGATTGCAAATGTTTTTCATATAGGTACATACACCTTTAAATGTGCATATTCCTATGCATGTAGTTTGAGCTGCTCTGATTAGACAATACTCTCCTGGATTCTGCAAGCCTTGCACAGCATGCAGGATTAGTGCTGGAGCTCTAGCAGGCAATATGTGTGCTGTGTGATCCAGGAATAGCCTGCAGGAGCATGCACGAGCACTCCTGCGCTAGTCCTGCATGGACTCAGCCCCTGTATGCAAATCACCCCATTTGCAGGAGAAATCCATGCAAATGAGGTGAATTTGCGATCCAGGAAGCTGTAAACCGAGTAACCAAGTGCATTTCTGCAAATTCCAAAATGGAGCAGTGACAGCTCCAAATAAAGGGTGGATATGATTCAGGAAGCATGCCAATGGCCAAGTATAAAGCCACTGGCATTGAAAACAGTTAAAAAATAAAAAAAATCAACTTTTATTTTTTTTTTAGCCGATCTTGGCTGTTTAAGCGTAGGGCAGCGGTGTGCAAATGGGATCGGGGGAAATAAGAAAATAAACCTAAAATAAGCATTCTAACTAAAATCACTATTCTGCCATTAAAGTCAATGGCAGGCGGAAGACAACATGGTCAGTGAGTAGTGGTTGCTAAGGGGGGAGGCTCAGTGTGAGACATGTAACTATGCATTAGCAGGCAATCCTATGCAAATGAGGGGAATGTTAGTGAATCCCAGTTTTCCCCAGCATGTTAGTTAGGTCCCAACAGTGTAAGAGCATGAATAGCTTGGTGCAAGCCTAGGACTTAGCTGACATCATAGGGGTGTGTGTCAGGCATACTGTAAGTGGACTGGAGCCTTGTGGCTCAGGTTTGCTCCTAACAGAGCACAGCTAAGCAGGGGGGTGTGTCTGAATCTACCTAGCACTCTTTACATTGCCTAAGTGGGTGTGCGGCCACACACTGGTTTTAAAGAAAAAAAAGGTAAACCAGGAAATAGCAGCTCTATGCACATTTGAGCACTGTGTTTGCCCGGCGTGCCCCTGGGCTTAAACACGAAGGCAATGGGAAGGGAAAACAGTAGTAGAAAGTTAATCAAGGAGAACTAGCATAGCTGGCTGGTGAAATGTATCAGAATCAGCCAGTTACACAGGCAGCAGACCAGCCCAGCCCAGAACACTTCTATAAACTATGCAAACACCTTCCACTCTGTTTTTTCCCATACTCTACACCACCAGTGTATACAAGAGGGGAAGTTTAAACAGACAAAACAACAAAATGATAGGGGCTGCAATAGCTAACATACAACTTGTGTAAGAGGCTGAGAGTGGTGAGGATGTGAATGCTGCCGACCAACCCACAATGAGGAGACAGAGAAGAGTGTACAGACCCAGGGTAACCTACCAGGGGCTACATGAGCTGGAGATAGTGGAGCACAATAGGGTGGACAGGGACCTCCTAAAGCAAATTTTTGAGCTGTGCCGGCCACGCCTGACACAGAACTAACAGAGGGGACCCCATCCCAGTGGTTACCAAGGTATGTGTAGGCCTAAGAATACTAGGTACAGGTACCTTCCAAAGGCCAACTGGGGATATGATGAGGATCTCACAGGCATTGGTATCCAGGGTATTCTACCAGTTCCTGGATGCCATGTCAGCACATGCCGGTGAGCATGTATATTTCCCCAACACCCATGTGGTGTTAGCCAGCAATATTCAACTGTTCCACCAAATAGCAGAATGCCCTGAGGTAGTGGGTGCTATAGACTGCACACATATATGCATCAAAGCACCACCCGGTGAGTGGGGTAGGGTCTACATCAACCACAAGGGATTCCCCTCCATCAACTGCCAGGTCGTGTGCGATGCCCAGGGCATAATAATGAATTTGGGTGCTGGCTGCCCTGGAAGCTATCCCAATTCCCACATCTGGCATCTGACACAGCTGTACCAGAGATTTGCCAATGGGGACATCCCTGATGGTCACCTAGTCGGGGATGCTGGATATGCACTAGAGCCATGGTTGATGACACCCATCAGAAATGCACACACACCCGAACAAGAACTCCATAATGAGGCACACGCACAGACCAGGATTATAATAGAGCATGTGTTTGGGATGCTCAAGTCATGGTTCTGGTGCCTGGACACATCCGGTGGAGCCTTGCAGTACTCACCAGCTACATGTACCCAAATTGTCATCGTATGTGCCATGCTGCAAAATGTGATCCTGCAGAAACAGCTGCAGAAGGAATAACATGGGGCAGGGCCACACAGCCCCCCATCATTGCCAAGGCCTGCACAGGCACAGAGTGATTCAGAGGAGGAATAACCTGAGCCTGCCCCAGTAGGCAGAAGGAGGCATGTCCAGTATGCCCTGGCCTTGGCAAAGAGGCAAAGCATAGGACATAAACTGACACAGGAGGGACCCAGGGAATAACACCTCTCTCTGACTCTCACATACAGTAAAAGGGATGCCAGACATGACACTACCTATGCTCAAGCATGTGTAGGGAGTGTAATATGTGCATCTGACATAGGCAGCCCTACAGCACCACCATCAATACTGGGGGCACCCACAAGGTAAGTGACTCACACATGCCAGCCAGGGAGGTTCACATATCCAGCAACAGTCACAACCAGAAGGACAGGTGTAGACAAACACAAACAAAGGCTGTGCTATGTCCTCTGAATGATGCCTATGGGTAACCTCCCCCCCAGGCCTACACAGACAGACTACAGCAGGTCAGGCAGTGGGATGTTAGTTCTGAAGTGTAGAAAGTCAGAAACTAATATGTAGGTCAATCAAAGCTAAGATCTGTAGTACATTGATATGTCTCTAGTCAGCATGATAGGTTAGAATACAGAATATAACAGAGTACCTGGCATACAAGTACAGTCATAGCAAATGTGTACAAATGTCAGGTGTGCCCCATTCCATTCTCCATAGAAATGTAATAACAGTCAGGTGTGCCCCCCAATCCTGTGTAGAAATGTAGTAACAGTCAGGTGTGTCCCCAATCCTGTGTAGAAATGTAGAAACAGTCAGGTGTGCCCCCCCTAATCCTGTGAAGAAATGTAGAAATAGTCAGGTGGGCCCCCCCATCCTGTGTAGAAATATAGAAACCGTCAGGTGTGCTCCCCCCAACCCTACCTATTTATGTAGTAATGGTCTGGTGTGCCCCCCCAATAATGTGTACAAATGTAGAAATAGTCAGGTGTGCCCCCCCCAATCCTGTGCAGGAATGTAGAAACAGTCAGGTTTGCTCCCCCCAACCCTATGTATATATGTATGTATGTATGGATGTATATATGTATGTATGTATGTAGTAACGGTCTGGTGTGCCCCCCCAATCCAATGTACACACGCAGTAACAGTCAAGTGTACCCCCCACACAACCCTATGTAGAAATGTAGGAACATGTATGTGTAGGTATAATACCAGTGGAGCACAGATGCACAGAGGTGGCCAAGGTAGCAAGATAAATTGTAGCATCTGCACAATATGCAGGTATGTGTGTGTTAGGATGGTGTGTGTTTCATATTGTATGAGAGTGGTTGGTATGTATGCATGTTGAGGTAAGATCTGGTGGCCATTGGCCACTATAGCAGATGACAGGGACAAGTCCACACAACTGCAGTGCCAAACACAATACCCACCAGTATAACACAAGCTAGCAGTAAGCCATTGCAAATGTATGGTGGCAATATGTGTCACCATCTGAAAGACTGACATGGCATGGCTGTTGGGCTAGATATACAAGAAGTACACAGGGGAAAGTACCCCAGACATGCAGTCTATATTGTGTCACTGTGAAATGGGCACACACTTGGAATAGTACAAACAGGTATGCATCACATTATCTGGTCCTGTAGTAGGGGATACTGGTGTTGTCTGTCCAAACACTCACAGATCACAAAGGAGGTAGGACTGATGTATTGGGAAACAGCTGATGCATCTGCACATGCAAGCATAACTGGAATGTCCAATGCATATCTATGTGTCAGATGCAAGTAGTGTCCATAGCACACATGCACCCAGCTCATGCAAACACCACCCACAGGTATCTCCCTGGTTGTACTCCTGCTGTGGGGAATGGGTACAATATAACCCCAGCTGTATATGGCAGCATGCAGTGCAGGTGTCCAATGCAGGTGTGTCGCCAGCTGTAGGTAGCAAACCCTAGATGAATGGATTATGGCCCATGCACACACACACTGACCTCCCAATAGCCCTACTATGACAAGCCTGCTGAGGTCATCCACTGTGAAATATACCTTTGGGAAGGTAATAGCCCAGTAATCTCCATGGCATGTCCTATAACTGCGTACTGTTGTAGTGTGATGAAAAAGTTAGGTAAGAGTTCTAATCCCAGACTTGGCAAGTGTGTGTGTGTGTCTGTCTCTGTGTAGAGAGCAATGCTTTTTAGGCTAATCACACTCCCTACAATTCAAATGCCCTACTTTGGCAAGGCTGCTGATGTCATCCACCTTGAAATACACCTTTGGTAATGTAGTAGCCCATTAATCTCCACTGTGCATCCTTTAATTGTGTACTGCTGTAGTGTGATAAAATAATTAGGTAGGATTTCTAATCCTAGACTTGGCAACTGTGTGTGTGTCTGTCTGTGTAGAGAGCAATGCTTTTTAAGCTAGTCACATTTTCTACACTTCAAATGCCCTACTTTGGCAATCATGCTGATTCATTGTGAAATACACCTTTGAGGAAGGAGTACTCCAGTTATCCCTATGGTGCATCCTATAACTGTTTCATGCTGGAGTGTGATATAGAACTCTGGTAGGGGTTCTATCCCCACACATGGCAGTTGTGGAGGTTTTGTGTGTTTTTCTATGTCTGTGTAGGGAGCAATACTTTATAGGTTAGTCACATTCACTACACTTCAAATGCCCTTCTTTGATGATCCTGCTGATGTCATTCACTGTGAAATACACCTTTGGGGAAGGACTACTCCAATTATCCCCATGGTGCATCCTATAACTGCTTCATGCCGTAGTGTGATATAGAACTCTGGTAGGGGTTCTATCTCCACACATGGCAGTTGTGGAGGTTTTGTGTGTGTTTCTATGTCTGTATAGGGAACAATGCATTTTAGGCTAGTCCCACTCATTACACTTCAAATGCCCTACTTTGGCGACCCTTCTGATGTAATTCACTGTGAAATACACCTTTGGGAAAGGAGTACTCCAGTAATCTCCATGGCATGTCCTATAACTATGTAGTGCTGTAATGTAATACACTAGTTAGGTAGGAGTTCTAATCCCAGACATGACAAGTGTGTGTGTGTGTGGGTGTCTGATTCGTATCCTGTGGTTGTGAGTGTGTAACAAATGGAGTCAATGGGGAGTGGGTTTTGCAGATTTCTTATATGGTGGCCCTAGTATATATTGCAATGTCCACCATACAGGGATAAGAGATGTGAATTAGCTGAGAGGCTGGGTGCATATCCATGCCCCTACATTTGATGTCAAGGCCAGGCGAACAAAGTGAGTGACCCTAGTATTACCCAGATAACATTCTCAACCCATGTCTCATACACACACACACACACACACACACACACACACACACACACACACACACACACACTTGCCTAGGCAACAGCCGCTATGTTGGTAGTACTCTGCATATTGTCCACTGATAGTAACCAGTGTAAGTGCAGTGGGCTACAGTGGGCAAATCACCCCGCCCATCAGTCCAATAGGCACGTACATGCTGACAGTGCACCTTCCCCATGTTCCAGACTGGACACCTGCAATACCTGTGGTGCCTTCAAATGTGACCCACAAAGGACATAGCATGCCCGACAACATACCCTGTATGGGCAGGTGCCACTGACACCAGGGAATACTAGTATCATGCTTTCAATGTAGGTGCTGGGTCAACCTGCCATCCATCAACAGTTCCCATCACATGAGGCTAGGACAGGCACATCTGATGATAACAATCTGTGTACACAACATGGGCCAGACACCCCAGGTACAGTTCCACATGTCACTGTACATGCATGTGGGAGGTGTGCAAATCCCAGATACCATCCATGTCATGGATTAAGGAACATGTACATGGCAAGCAATGTACATGATTGGCTACACGCAATAGTCACCCAGGTGACTGGATGGTGACTACAATACACACCTGTCTGGTCAGATCCAGACACTACACCCCTGAGCCACAATGAAGACCATTGTCATGTGGCCTGATGCCAAGGTATACCCATCACCTAGCCTTGTACAGCCATCTGGCACAGTCGACCACAACACTCCCATACAGCAATGCACCCATGCATGTCAGTACTAGCACCCTGTGTCTGTGTGTGTGCTGTATGATGTGTATGATCAGATTCACACTCACTACAATGCCCATTGGGATACTGAAGCATGTTGTCTGATGTCAGATACTTCCACATACTGTTTGCCCATATATCCTCCGTATGACCCCTGTGGTGCATGTGATACCTGCACAGTAATGTGTTATGGCAATCTCACTAGTGATGATTTGTATTCCTGGCCCTGCCAAGTGTGTCAATGTGTGTGTGTCTCTATGAGAGTGTGGCTGTGTTGACACTGGCACCTGCTCATGCAGACAGACATGTGTACTACACCTACCATATAGCTACCATATCCCTGTTTTCAATGTCACTCACCATCACATATACATTTTGAGAGCTTCTCAACATGTAACCTATGTGGTGCATCCAATAACTGCATAGACATGTGATAGCACTACATACTCGTCAAGGGTTTGATACCCTGTACTGGTAGGTGTGTGACACAAACATGCTTATGTTTTACTCTCCCACCCCTCCCTGACTCTTCTTTGCCTCTGTCTGCCTCTCTCACTCCCTCTCTGATGGATGTGGAGACTTACACCTGCTGTGCTTAGGCAGCAGCATGTGTATTTTAAGTGTTGCTCATGATCAGCTGATGGTCTTTGCAAGAATTGCAGCCCTCCTCTAGCTGATTGCAAATGGAACACAGCTGTGGTAACATTCCCATAGCCAATTGCATGCAAACACACTCCAATATTTAGGAACATCATGTTGGTGTTGAGCCTTTACATTCACTGTGAGCAGGAACTCGAGCTGTTATTTGGCAAACAACATCTCAGATGGCTTGGGGAACTACCTCTAACAACATACCCTCTGGAAACAGGGCAACACACAGGAGGAGGATGTGCCTGACCTGACTACAGACTGTAAGTGCTGCTATACTGCATTTGGAGTAATGTTGGTTTAACAGGATGAGTGTGGATATGGCTGCCCTACATGTTTTAATAGCTGCCATGTCAGTGCTATGTTTACGAGGAAACCCCCATCTGTAGGGTCTTCTGCAGACTGTGCAGTGTGTGGTGCCTTTTGTTTCATGTGCTATCCACAGAGCACATGTCTGTGAACTACAGAAGGTAGTGTGAGGATTGCAGTCTGTAGATGGTGACAGCCTTGAGAGTTACTGACTTCATATCCCTCACAGGACATATGTTGCCACAAACCCTGTTACAACAGTAAATGTATGAGGGCATCACAGCAACATGTCAATATTGGCCCTGTGTATGTGCTTCCAGCCCCATCTCTATCATACTTTGTATATATGTCATGCAGTAAGAGGTGCTTATGTGCTGTACGCCATAATTAGTGTCATCATATCTGATAACAAGCCAGTGAGATATCAGACTACTACACGTGTTATGTGTAGTAGGGGTTACAATTTATGGCATAACTTGAACATTCTGTGGTTGTGTGTACAGTATTCAGGTCTGTGTACTCAGGGTTATTGTCAACACTGTGTGTATTGTTCATATGTACTTTGGCCTGTATACAGACTGTGCTAGATGTCATTGTTTGTGGTCCTGTTCTATCTGATGTTACAAGATGCTCCACCGTATGTTACCCTATCGGCTTACATGTTTGTAGATCCGTACACACACAGGTCCCATACCACAGACAGGCTTCGGACAACACTGTGTGTGGCCCAGTATATGTAGGGTTAGTGTGTGAGTGGCACATATGAGGATGGTGCTGCACAGATAGTCCATATACTGTAATATTATGTTAGCTTACCATATGTGGCTGTGGCTGTGTTCACATTGGTTGTGGTTATGCACTTTCACACACGTGTATCATACTCTGTGCTATGACATGCCTGTAGAGCCTGCTATTCATGCTGGCACATGTGCATTCCCCCATAGGAAGTGTAGGTCAGTGTTGAGCCAGTCTGCCTGTAGCCTGCACAGTGCATTGTTACATGCCTAGCAGCTTAGTGTACTTACCCAGTGAGATGTCATGTCCAGATACTTGCCAGATGTACTGCTGCCAGGCTACCATAACAGTCATTTGTGTCAGACAGAGCAGTGGGATGCTGTACAGATGTATGCCATTATCTAGTGGCTAGTATGTGGCCATGGCAACTCTGTACCAGTGGTTATCATGTGTCAGGACAGACAGGGGTGTGTGAATGCATAACCTATGGGGGAAAATGTGTACTAGTAGTTACGTGTTATACCCATCTACATGGCTGTTAACATCCACAGTGTCAGGCTTGGTCCACATGTCTTGCACTAAGGGGTTCTGTGTATACCTCTGGACTGTCCAGAGTGTGTCAGACTGTCCACATATATTGGCCAATATCTCTGCTTTAGTCCACAGGAGCATTATGTGCTAGCAGTGGTACTGTCCTATGATGTCCTTAGGATGTCTGTCAGTAGCTAATGGTACACATGATAAAAGCAGATGTCACCACCCACACAGACAAACACACCATGTCTACGCTACCTTAAGGTATCTGGATGTACATTACCATACAATCCACCTTGAATAAATGCAGGCCTACCGCCTCCTGCCATGCAGAATGTTCTGTCTCTCAGTGTGTTTGTGATGGTGCCAGTTATGCCTTGTTATGTAACAGTTACATCTCATTGTGTCAACTGAGTTCTTTAGCTCCTAGGGATTGTGTACAGAGTGTAGATAGCAGCTGCTGAACTATACATCTGCATTACTTACTGTTGATTGTTTGGTATCCTGTGGCCCAGTCTGTCTTTACTATTGTGCTACTTGAAGGCCTTGGCCTGGACAGCAAGATTTGTAAACCTTTCTGGACTACTGCATTAGTATAACTGTTTCACAGTTGCATTACTCTGTTTATATGGATGTCAGTGTATAAACAGCTATGTGAATTGGCATATACAACTTTAATAGTACACAAATAAAGCTTCCCCATTAATGCAAATCTGCGTGTGGTGTTATATCCTTTGACCTCTCTGTGGTTATATGTTGCAGACAACGATTGTCATTTGTATGGGTGGCTCATACAGTGTCCAGTTGTTAAGGTGGTAACTATAGGCATAGTGGCTATTCCATATTGTGTACACCTTCTACATATGTATCTTACTATACATATCTGTGCATGTGTATGTGTAGTTACATATATATATATATATATATATATATATATATATATATATATATATACATATCTGTATATGCATATATGTGTCTGTGTATATGTATCCTAAGGATGTTGATAGCTTCCACATTGTACATTCCCTACGGGAGCCAGACTGTACTGCATGATATATTACTGATACCAGCCTGGCATCATACAGGTGGGATGGAGTACTGCAAACATCTTGTCCCCATGTCATGTCAGAGCCTGGTTATGGGATCTGCAACAGCTGGTAGTGTATTGCAGGGCAGACGTGTTTGGCTTTGAGAGGGTATACCTATTTGGATCTACCTGACAACACCGACGCACCATAGCACCGACAACGAAATCACCGACACCACATAACCGAAAGTTCACAAACACGAAACCGCACATGCCCGACACATCACAATCCTGACAATCAACAACCAAAACAAATCCCCTGTCCAAAAAGCACACACACAACACAAGCACACCACAATCCTTACAAACCCGCACTAACCTGACATACACAACTATCTACAACCTTAACCCAAACCCTAACTCTAAGGTCCGTCACTATCGCACACTCGCCTAACCCGCACCCTAACCCTAACTCACTTAACCCGCCGCTAACCCTAAAGACTGTCACTATCGCATACTCAGCTAACCCACGCCCTAACACTAACTCACTTAACCTGCCCCTAACCCATAAGGCTGTCACTATCGCACACTCACCTGACCTGCGCCCTAACCCTAACTCACTTAACCCGCCCCTAACCCTAAAGACTGTCACTGTCGCACACTCACCTGACCCGTGCCCTAACTCACTTAACCCACCCCTATCCCTAGACTCCATCAATTTCGCACACTTACCTTACTCGCACCTTAACCCTAATGTCCGTCACTACCACATACTTACACAGCCTTTTCACATGTCGGTGTTCTCAGCATCGGGGTTTTCATCTGTCGGTCATCCCGGTTTTCGAACTTCTGGTGTCGGTCTTCTCATCATCGGCGTTATCAGCTTTCGGCGTTGTCAGGTAGACCCACCTATTTGTACAAGACGTATGTTGATTGGGGCATCTCAACCCCATTAACGATGCATGTGGACATATATGTTTTTGTTATGTTCCCGTTGTTATCTACAAATGTATGTCCATATATATACCTATATATATATATATATATATATATATATATATATATATATATATATATATATATATAACTTGCTGTATACATATATATATATATATATATATATATATATATATATATATATATATATATATATATATATATATATATAGACGTATAGATGTAGACATATATATCTATAGATGTATGCATTTGTATGTATATATTGTTTATTTCTGTAGGTATTTCTATATATATATATATATATATATATATATATATATATATATATATATATATGGATTCACTTCATAACCTCGAATTACTGAAATGTCAAATTTCATTATCTCGAGACTATAAAACCGAATCCACAAAACACCGACACAAAAAAAATGCGAAAGTCAAAACACCGAAAAAAACGCACACACAATATCTACATATATAGATATGCTTTATCTGTTTAGATATTAATATATATATATATATATATATATATATATATATATATATATATATATATATATATATATATATATGTACACACACAAACATCTATATATTGGAATATATTCCCTGTACTGTTGAATGACTGGGCTGGATGATATGTTTGTACAAACATCAGGGCTATGTATATCTGACATGGCTTAGTGATAAATCACTTTGCCTATGGTGTGCAGGGTCCTGGGTTTGAGCCTTGCAGGGGCTGTTTAATTTGTTGCTGGGTAGAACAAGGGCAGTTGGATACAGAGTGATTAAGGCACTTTTGAGCAGTTGTAAGTGGGTTTGCGTAGAGGTAAGCACTGCTAACTTCTGGTTACAGTTCCTTATACTCAGTTAGCTTCTAAATTGCTTAACCTGTGTAGACATTGCTTAGCCCTGCACAAACAGGCTTAAACCCACTTACTACTGTTTAAAAGTGCTTACTCCTGCTTACCCCATGCTAATTTCTTTAAAAGAAAGAAAAAAATGGTTGATAGGAAAGTGGTGAAAATGGGGCACAAAGAGGGAAAGACAGTAGAGAAAATAGCTAGGGATGTGCAGGATGGGGGTGGGGAAAGTCCATAGCTGCCCATTTCTTCTAATGCAAGAGCTGTGCATATACACTGAATTTGGAGGAAGATTTGAACAGTCAAACCCCTGGGACAGGGGTGAGGACAACAATAATAAGTTGTGATGCCAATTAGACTTGATTACATGTGTCCAGTGGACATGTGTGTGAAATGGACAGCTATGTATTGGGCGAGATTTTTTTGGGAACAGATTGCCTTTTTTTTCAGGTGAGAGTGGGATGTTGGGGAGGGATAGTAGGCATATTTGGGGAGGTAGGATGAGTAGGTTAACAGACAAGATGAATAAGACGCATACAGGGGCAGTATGTGACACATGTGGCGGGTAAACACCTTGATGGGGAGGGTTACTGGGAAATCAGAAGCACATGAGCCCCCTATTGGAAACAGTGTGACTGAGGTCCCCACCCATAGGCAGTCACCACTGCACCTTTACAGCCCCGAAGGTGGCTGTGCTGAGGGCTGAGTCACAAGGCCAGTCTGACCCTCTAGTCATGACACGCAGCCCTCGAGCTGGCATAGCAAATCACCAAGCTGCTGGTTGAGCTCGCTACACACCATGACCCAGACCTGGTGACAGGTGACAGGTCCCTGTCTGTGCCTGCTCCCAGGGAGGCGAGTCCCATCCCCTGAGGTGGTTTCACCCGAAGGTGGTGCAGGACCAATGGACAGGGAGGTCCCAGGTTGGGCTCCAGACATGCTGTTGCCTGGTGCCATGGCCAGCTGAGGTGGAACAGGTGGGTCCGTTGGGACTGGCCTTCCCAAATGTGCTATAGTGTTTAGAGTCTGTCATCATATGTGGGTTAGTAATAGTCAACACATTCCAGAATTAGGTATAACAGCATGCATAGATATTCCCATTAACCTAGACACCAGATATAGAACAGTTGCATAGCAATCAGAACACATGAATATATGGGACCACAGTGGTATTAAGAACAGCATGCAGGTACATTGATGGCACCATGCCACCAATGTTGCAATAATTCAATATAGAACATGCATGGGAACAATTAAAATATTTATCAAACAACAGGGCATTATCAGAACATTGGAGTCATTACATACCGGTTGGGGTGGGTATGTTGTTTATTGTTGGAGATATGGTGGGGGGGAGAGAAAGATGTCAATTAACAACTAGTATATTCCTATAGTCCACATTACTTTCCTAGTCAGTGCTGTTATCTGTACCTTACAAGTCTTACTACACTACCCTATTGCCTTAGTTTGGACAGTGATATAGCTGTCATCATCATTATAGATGAACTGGTTTTACCTGCAGTATACACCTCTTACCTGGTATACCTGTGGAGGGAATGTATGTTGACACTAACTGTTTCTACACATATGCCCAGATTCCAGGTTGCTGTTGTGCACATGGCTATCCTACTCTTTCTGCACAGACTCTGGCCATGTGTTGACCACATGCAGGTGTACTAGGACATATCTAGAATATTGCCGTCTTCAACCTTTATTGACTTGACACACACAAATACATGCTTTCCTACACAGTTATATTATGTAGCACAGTGTGGGTGACAGTGATCAGTGATACTTTATTATTCAGAGAAACTGCAACACTCACAATTCCCTACAATACCAGAGTAAACAGTACCAGTACAGGGTATAATGGTTTTTATTTCTCAGCACAGTGTTCGTATCCAACATACCTGTGGGAGCAATGTTTGTTAGCACCACCTGAATTTTGCCACGCAAAGTTCCAGATTACACATTTGTATTATGCACATACATCTCGCTCAGTTACTGTACACATTCTGTTCACAGCTTGACAACATAGGGGTGTAGATAGCACTTACTTGGCTTATTACTCTCCTAACAGTTTTGGAAGTTGCTACAGTGACAGGTTTGTTCACATAGATGTTGGACTATCACTTCTATTCCCTGTTTGCTGGCTAAACATTTGGGATCATCCCACAGACTTACCAGGGGGACAAGGGGACATGCAGCAGATATGGGCCCATATATTGGACATTCTGGTCTCATCTGTACAGTTGTGGGGTATGACTCTGTATGCAGCCTACTTCCACTCCCAGGATTCAGACCATGGCTGTGTCTGCTACAACTTAAACACTGTCCATCAGAGTTGTGTGTGCTATATAGATATTGCTGTATATCTCCTATCTGCTTTCTGTCTTATAATTCTCCTGTACGTTTGCATTCTGACCTTGTATTACAACACTGTTATACAGATTTCCTAGGCAGTTATATTTTGTAGGAAGACAGGTGACAGTGATGAGTAATACTTGATTATTCAGAGCAACTGCATCAGTCACAATGCCATACGATACCAATGTAAACAGTACCAGTGCAGGGTAACATTCTTGTATTTCTGGGCACAGTGTTGGTATCTTATACATCTGTGGGAGAAATGTGTTAGCACTACCTGACTGTTGCCACACACAGTACCAGATTACACATTACTATTATGCACATACATCTCACTCTGTTACTGTACACACTCTGACCACAGCTTGACAACACGGGGGTGTAAATGGGACATGCGTGGCTTCTTAGTCTCATAAGGTTTTGGGGAGTTGCTAGTGTGCCAGCTTTGTTCTCATAGATGTGTGTCAATCAGTTGTATTTCCTGTTTGCTGCCTATATGTCTGGGATCATCCCACTGATTTCCCAGGGGGACAGGTTTACAGGCAAGAGATATGTACCACTTTACTGGACATTCTGGACATATCTGTACAGTTGTGGGGTATGATTCTGTATGCAGACTACTACCACTGGCAGGATTCTAACCATGGCTGTGTGTGCTAAAAAACAACAGTTCACATCTCAGTTGCATGTGCTATTCGGGTTTTCTTGTCTGCCTTTTCCCAGTTTTCTGTCTATGTGTTTCCTCAGTTGTACTAAATGGCCTCTGGGGATTACACCAGTCATATACAGGCATTCCTACACATTCTATTTATGGTGCACGGTGTGGGTAACAGTGCTTTTTACAACAGTACTATTACGTGAATGCAAATCTACATTACCATATGATACCAGAGTATACACATGCAGTCCAGCAGTTAGACCTTTATTGTCAGGCTTTTATGCTTTTATTTATGTACATGCAATATGAGCCTTTTCCTGCCATATTCTCCTGTGTATGCAGTGCTTGCTTTAAACAATACAGGTTTTATACAGGCAATTACTTTACTAATGCTTTTAGATTTATTTCCTATGACAGTACATGCAAGAGTATAACTGACCTGCCTCGCATCGCAACCTCTCAAGGTGACTGCCATGGGCCTCCTGGTTCGCGGCCCGCTCAATTGCAGCTGTGGAAGACATAAGAGGAATATTTAGCCATACCTATCCATGATATACATGAGCTGGCAATTATTAAACAGGTAGTGGACTGATACTTGCATACAGCTGGGGCATCCCCTGCCCTTCTAGCCTCTTGTATCCACTGGTCCAAGAGGTCCCCCTTACACTGCTTCAGGTTGGCATAGTGATGCCTGACCTGCTCACCAGTTTGGGGTATGCCAGTGGCACTGGTGAGGTCACTGGTGAAACAGTCTCAGAAATCCACCTTATATTGGGAGCCCTGATACTGGCCGTGCAGCTGTCTCTGTTCATGGTCTTTGACAAGGAGTCCTGCCATGACTCTGGATTCCTGGATGCATCAGCACTGCGCCCGAAAGGGCACACCCTATCCGCTTCTTGACATAGTGCCTGCAAGGAAAGCTACAACCAGTTATGAGATGTATTCCCACCTCTTGGGTTTAAGTAGGGCCGATTTCCCACACTTTTTCATGATTGGCTGTTTTTGAAAAGGCTAAGCTATGGGCAAACCTGCTTACCTAAGGTTGGCATTGTTTAAAGGGCTATAACAATGGCCACATTGAGTTATCTGGCCTACATATTGCTTACACCTCCTAAGCTGGCCTGTGCAATGCTTAGCATTGCTTACATTTGACTTTGCATTATATTTCCTTTTTGGCATTGATTTATTATTCATTACATCTTATATGTATGCCTGGTATCCATGATTCATGTGTATGTACAGTGTATGGGGTCCTTGTGTTTTATCGGGGACTTCAGCACTCTATTACAATTACACCTGACTTCTGGGCTTACTGCTGTACTCCAGTTCACATATTTATGTTATGTAGTGGGTTATGGAACATATGTCTGTATACTGATTCCTTTCACAGGTTCAGTTTGGTTTTACTATAGTGAAGACTTGTTTGCTGATACCTCATTCTTCTGTACTGCTGTGATGGCTTGGTGGTTAACTACTGTGACTAGTGCATAGGGTCCTGGGTTCAAGACCTGCAAGGCTGTTTATTTTGTTGATGGGCAGAACAAGGGCCATTGGATACAGAGTGATAAGGGCACTTTTGAGCATTTGTAAGAGGGTTTGTGTGGGTTTGTGCGAGGGTAAGCAATGTTAACCTCTGGTTACATATGCTTACAGAGAGTTAGCTTCAAAATTGCATAACCTGTGCGCGCATTGCTTACCCCCCTGCAAACTGGCTTAAACCTGCTTACTAGTGCTTAAATATGCTTACTATTGCTTTTTGGTGCTTAAACTTACTAGTGCTTTATTCATTATGACACTGACACCTCACATGTGCATTTACTGCAGTACTCCAGTTCATAAATATATGTTATTTAGTGGGTTATGCAATGTAAATATTAGTTATAACATGCTTTGCCATAGAAAATGTGATGCAGTGGGACTCAAACAGGGAATGCCTGCTCGTAAGGCAAATGCTCTGCCTACTACACTATTGCTATGCTGCTTCATTTGCATATATCTTCCTTGTTATCCTCTTCAGCCATTTAAGCTGCATTAACTGTAGCTAAGTGACAGGCACACCTGCGCACCTACTGTTAGCTTTTATTGGATTTTTTTTAAAAAAGGGGGTTTGTTCATTTTATTCATTCATTTTATTTCTATATACTTGCTGTACATGAGGGGGGTGTTGGTGGGGATATGCAGACATCTATGAGTGGTCTCACTCATTTCTTAGCCCTTTCTGCTGGAGTGTGTATATTCTGTGAGCTCTGCTCTCAGACATGCCCCCTGCACTCTTGGACACTCTGTGTAAGATTAGGAGCTCAGGCAGCACACATCATTAATATGCATGGTGCACTGCCATCCTGCTCCTAAGTGGCCGCCTCTGTGCAGGACTAGAGGAATAGTAAATCCAGGGGATAGTGTGATGGCACACAAGTTCATTATATTAACACCTGTTAATTTAAATTGCTTTACCTGATAAAGGCTATATATATGTATTAGTGGAAAAAAGCAGTTATCATTTTAACTTGAGTATTAAATAAATTGTTTTTAACATTCTGGAGGTGTCCAGTGTCTATCCTGTTGCCAGGAGTTATGTTGTATTAACAGCAATGTCAGGATCATCTGTCTATAGCTATATATATATATATATATATATATATATATATATATATATATGGTTGTATGTGTGTGTATTCATTTGTATATGTGTACTTGCCTTTGTGTATATTTGTGTGTGTATGTGTGTGTGTGTGTGTGTGTGTGTGTGTGTGTGTGTGTGTGTGTGTGTGTGTGTGTGTGTGTGTGTGTGTGTGTATGTGTACACACACACACACACACACACACACACACACACACACACACACACACACACACATTGATTGTGATATGTAAACTTGGCAAGCTGTGGCGTATAGATAATTTGTTCGAATGGAAGATACTCTTAGGTTCAGTTCAAGGTAGAAAGTGTCCAACCAGTCTATGCATATATAATGAAACAATAAGAAGCAATTGAGACATCAGAGGAGATACATTAGTATACAATATGATATATGCATAGCAAATCCATAGTTAACCTAGTGAAAAGATTCATGTTTGAAAGTGTCATTTATACTGTATCCTCAAGATATGTTCTTCTCTGGTAAGAATAGCTATTTAAAACTGAGCCTTTTAGGAAGTGTAGTCTTTGTCCATGATGCCCTGCAGATGAGAATTGCCACTGTTGCATTACAAATAAACATTCACAGTAAGCCATTTGCAGGATCACACTGCTAGGGAGGACATAGTCTAGAACTTAACTAACATTTCCAAACCCTGACTAGGTATATGAGGTATGACTAAGAAAATAGCTGCTACCCTTGCTGTTACAAATATACTTATGCTTTCTGGTGCCGAATACATGCAAGGATAATAGTGTTCTAACATCTTAACTTACAGATAATGATCAGCTTTAGTGATAAGTTTGAAACATTATGCAGTTTGGTATCAGTATTTTATTGGGTCACTGGAAGAACAGAAGGAGCGTTTTCATTAGTTAAAATCATCAGAAAGATGAGATCTTGTCAGTGAGGCAGCTGCTGTAAATATGTGTATGATTGCCACATTGCAACTTGAAAAAAAGACTGCAAAATCAGGATTCTGTATGAAACTGCACTTGTTCATAAATAGTGTGCCTGGTCAGTGCAAAAGATCTATATCCTTGGCTTCAGAGGCATTAAACAACCCCTAAAATCTCCTATTAGACTCAGAGGTTTTGAGTAAGAAAAGCATGAGCTGAGCAAGAAGGACAATATTTCTGTTAGGACCGTTAAATATTATTGGGTATATAATCAATGATTGAATTACCAGTTCAGAGGAATGCAAGTTTATAGTTCCCTGGGTTATAATTTTACTGAGGGGAGTTTCAATGCTAACATCAGGTTGACTATAACACATTTTTTAATATGCAAGGTGTTTAATATTTGGATGAAATGTTTCTTACTGTGGAGATGAATCTAACTGCAGGCTTTGTGGTTTTATGATATATGAGCTCTCAGATTCTAAACGAAATAATATATTAAATGCAGTCATAGAAACACTGAACATACTGTGGCTGTCTATAAAAGGGAATTCTCCATTTGTGAAATTTACTCAGACAACATGTATTATTTAAGTGTTGCATTAATATTGTAATACTTACTTCTTCTGTTTTGAAAACTTATGCTATTTTTAGAACTTTTCTACCATTTCATAAAAAAATATAATTTGACTTCCTCACTCTGTTAGTTCAGATGAAATGCAAGTCTCTAAAATAAATTACTCAACCACTTCTGAAGTATTGTCTGACAATTTTGTTTCACTTCCAGTTTAATGGAAACAATCTCCAGTTATGAAAAATGGGGTCTATATTAAAAGACTGAAGAGGTGTTTCAGCAATCACCTCTTGGTCGACACGTAATGAGCGAACGCACTAAAGCGTGAACACTCAAAACAGCGGTTTCTTTCCCTGGGAAAGAAACCACTAGGACAAACACACACACACAAACACACACACACACACACACACACACACACACACACACACACACACACACACACTTTAAAACATAACAACATGGGGGCTGTGTCCCCCACACCCCTATAACTAAATATACCAACTCCAAGATCGCATTACAGTGAGGAAAAGGGCAAACACATGGGGATTGCCAAGTTGATTTCTTTCCCAGGGAAAGAAATCGCTGTTTTGAGCATTCGTGCTTTAGTGTGTTTATACATTACATGTCGACCAAGAGGTGTATGCTGAAACACCTCTTCGGTCTTTTAATATAGACCCTAAAAATGAGGTTATTGGTCATAATACATCTAAACAGGTGCATTAACTGAAAATGAGAAAATAAAAAAAGAGTTGTTTGTGTTGGCAAGAGTTTTATTAATATAGGGAATTAGCTCCTGAGCTCTATCGTAGTGTTTAAAGAAAATTTTCAGCAAAGCTTTAGAACTTTTATATCATAAAAAGCTGTTGATCTCTTTGTTAGTTAGTTTGCTCTATATGCTACAGTGTGTATGCTGGTATGTGGATCTTTAATGAAGGGCCCTTCCGAATAACTACCAGGGCCTCATATACGTTTAATTTCTTGGCTGAGTAAGAGGTATCAGCTGCAGGAATTTCCAAACTGAGCAAACCAGCCTCACTTCCGTAAAACAAAAAAGTTCTACTAAAGGGATATGAAAGCTGCTTTTGGTTTTATCTCAGAATAACAATCGAAGCAAAAGTACCCTCAGCTGTTATTTATAGTCTGATCACACATTCTAAGCAGCCAGTGGCTCATGAGTATCATGGAATGTTTTAACCAATAATAGCATCTGTAGAGATATCTAGTTTAGCAGAATTAATTACAATTTTTAAAATAAAATGGCTTTAGACATATGTTAAGTTCCATACTTCTTTTGGATAGCAATGTACTTAATGTAATGTACTTATCTAATTACAGTTTGAACAATATGACTTTCGAGTGTCCTCAGTTCATTGGGAAGTGGGGTGGTTGTTTAAGTTTCTTAAGCAGAAACAGCAATAGCAACTATTACTCCAGAGTAATTATTTGTATTCTTAATCATTTATTCATCAGCTTATATCTGCTGATATCCATTCTTAACATTGTGTGAAAATTTCAGGGTGTGTTTTGCAATGACTGCCTGTCACATGGCAAGGCTACTCAAACAAATGATAAAATCCATTATTCTACAATAAAATAAAAATTGGAGCTCCATAAATAACCATAAGACACTCCAAAGAACACTAGTGTCACACTTTGGTAATTTAATTTGCAGTGAGCAGGGATAGAGCTCTCCACATATCAGCAGGAAGGGTTCTTCCTGACTTCCAAGTTTGCTTTTGTTTGGAAAAACAAGGGTCTTCAGTATATTGTGCATTTTTGACATTTTTTTCACTTAGAAATGACCATGAGCTTTTGCATTCACTTTGTAAGTGGGACTTCATTGTGTTTCTTCAGAGGTAAACATAACTAAGTAGGTACTTCATGTTTCCATTAAAGTAGAAGAAAAGGAGTTTCCAGGGGTAAATTTAAACCTTATTTTAAAGCAGACCTATTTTATACTGGAAAAAAAATGCAGGAGTTCCTGTCACTAAGGCATAGTTGGTTAAAACAGCAATCCAGAACATAAAATTGCACATTCCACCAACCAAACTCAAAGGTGTAGACAGCACATGGATTAAAATTCAACACTTTTATCGAACAAATATAACTGGAAAGCTTTTAGACAACCGGAAGACCGCGATGGTGCAGAGGTTACCGTTGTCGCCTCACAGCAAGAGGTTCTCCCGTTCGATTCTCAGCTGGAGTGCCTTGTGTGGACTCTGCATGTCCTCCCCATGGTCAAGTAATGTCTAAAGATATGCAGGTAGGTGCGTGCCTGAATGGGTGTGCTTTTCTTGAAGGTTGGGCATTGGGCTGGAAAGTTGGCACTGTAAAAATCCACTGCCAATCATTATCGGACCAGAGTTCCACTGTGGCGTCCCCTAACCGGGAAAAGCTGAAAGACTTCATACATCATCAAGCAAAATACCCTGTTATATAATCCAGAATGTGTCTAATTAATCACATGACATAATAAATGTGGTAGTTCTTTATACATCTAAAATGTATTGAACAAAAACATTTATAATGTTATTATAATTTGAGTAAAATGTTCAATAGCCTCAATTATTCATCTAGGGTTTACATGAAATTCATTGAGGCACTTGCTTCTTCCATTCTAGAAAAAAAATGCTATTTTGATTCTCAAAGCATTAATACATGAATAGTCATACCACACTCATTCTAATTCACTTTCACTCAAACCTGAATTGGAAATGTTGCAACATGATCAAAATGTAAACTATACTTTGCTAGTGCATTACTTCATCATTGTCCTTGAATATCATGTGCATGTTATCTTATTCTTATTCTGATCATACCTCATGATTCAATGCAACATGTCCAAGTTTTAAAATTTAATCTAATGAGCCAAAGAAGAACACAAACTAATAAAAACAGGTCTGATGAAGTTTGCTTATGAAGTAAACGAAAGCGCTAACTACAATTCCTGCTGTCTTGGTGTGTTTCTTTGATTTTTTGTTTTTTAAAATTTAATCAATGTTCTTCATTTTTCTGCAATAGCAGTTTTTAATGATTACTGCTCAGATACACAAAATTGGATCTTTGCTTAGAAATGGTTGTAGACACTCCCTCTTGAAACATCAAAGGATGTGTTGTCATTGCTCATGGATGTGTGTATAAAAGTTTTATAACTTAGCTGGTTTTATATTCTGATGAAGTTCTAATAAGGGACGAAAGTGCTTAATATATATGTATTTTTTTTGTTTTGCTTTTTTAAGTGGTTTATCAAATAAAACAGTTGCTGCTCATGAACTTCTGCCTTGGATTTGTTTAGGATGTGCTACAAACAAGGCCAGGCAGAATGCAATTTCTAGAACCACTACAGTGGGGCTGGCTCCAAATCTTATTAAGTTAACACCAGATGATTAATTATTTCTGTCAATCCGTGGGACTGACTATGATACAGAAGATGGTGCAATAGGAACAATTATATGTGGTGTGGATGCTGTTCCATTAAATAAACGTCTGCTGCAGCATCTGCATTCATCCACCCGTGAAGGTTGGTTTAAAGTACACACCTTTTAAATGTATAACTTTGAATGATGAAAAACAGTGTTGTAATTAAACACATCACAATTCATTATTATTAGGTCAGCCATGTACATCAGCAGCTAATGAAAATGAAGGCAGATTTCATGGTAAGCATCCCACCCCCACATGTAAGCATGCTATACCATATGCTGCTGGAGTATTATTAATGTGTTGTAATAATTTCTTTTGCAGAGTCAGCATCAGAAACAAACAGTTCAGCTGTTCCAATACTTACGTACAAAGTCAGAAGTAGAGTAGGTATTGCTGATAAAAGAACAGTTTCAGAATGAAGGCAGGTAGTCTGAGACCACATTGCCCACAGTGACAACAATACAAAAAGGTGTTAAGCACAGAAATTATTTTGAATTACCTCAGAAAACATGTAAAACATTGGCAGCAGATCAGGAAATGTGATGTGACATAGGGCTCAAACCAGTGCAACAGAGAGTGACTTAGAAATGGTTAGAGTCCTACAAGATAAACATGAAGATTTCAAACAGTATTTTGAATTGGCAGAGAGAAGGGATAATGCCATGGTGTCACTGATTTATAGAATGGTGGCACACCAGGCATCAGTTGCAGCCTCCATTTGTACTCTGGTCTGGAAATACTAGAGTCCAGCCAGACTCAGTTTAACCAGGGGAAGGGGACGGGGACAGTCCAGACATGTGAGGGAAGATGATATGATAATAACACTGGCTGTCAAGACAGCAATGTCAGCACTCATAGTGTGCAATCAAAACACATTTCCAACAGGCTATTTCAATGGTTATCTACAACTACGAGAACCTCTAATTCCAGGTTAAGGTCACAGTCATGAAGCACGCTCAGATCACTGACAAGAGGATCACCTTCCTCCTCTAGCTCACACCATTGGACTAACTCACCTTCCAGTTCTAATGGTAGCTCATCCTCCAGATCTGTAGCACCATCAACAGGCCAATCAATAGGAGATATGTGACTCATTTGATCTGCAGCTACTGTGACTTAACATTTCTTTATAAATATGTTTGTGCAATGAAACTAAGGATTAGTTGGGGGGGGTGAACATATATACAAAGTTATTCCCTTTCCACATATTACTTTTACCATATTCTAAGTTGCCATCTTGTACATTTGTGTTTAAATGCAATTCTCTTGTAGGGAGGAGGGAAGTCCATGTACATCTACTAAGTACATACAAATCTCATCTTTGCACCAATTAAGAAATATTCTGACCTTGTTAATATTTTACATGGAAGTAAGAAATAAATCTGAAGTGCAGTGCAACATATTTTTTACAGATAAATTGAAAATGAAAGTTCAACTTTTCACTGCTGACAGTACCTGACTCTATTGAATACTAAATAAATAATTAAATACAACAGTTATTAAATGCAGCATGTGCAACTGTTGACTTAGTTATTGAGTTGCTGCCTTTCAGCAGCATTACACAGGAGTCAGAGCACACTCAGGCAAGTAGCTACTAATAAAAATATTTTTAGATGAGAGAGAATGTTAGATGAATAGTGACAGTAGATTATGCACCACCCAGCATAGCCCACAGGTATCACTGCATGCATCAGTTATGCTCTATGTGCTTTGTAAAAAAAAGAGGAAACACTTGATTGTCCTGGTCTATCGTTGTCACATGCCATGCACAAGCCTGCCACATGGGGTCCCTTACTATTGCTGCCAAATTATCATCATTAGTCATAGCTGAACTGCAACTGGGAGCTGCAGTGACAGCATTGGTCAATTCACCACAAGACTGGTACATCATCATATTATACAGAATGCAACAGGCAGTGGCATCCTGCACACACTAACTGGGTCATAATCAAGGGCACCCCCAGACTCATTCAGGCACTTGAAATGGCTCTTCAGGAGGCCAAACACCCTGTTAATCACAATACAGGTTTAGAACAGAGATGTGTTATATTTCTCCTCTGCATCTCCGGATGGATTTCTCAATGGAATCATGAGCCATGGCTCCAGTGAATATCTATCATCAAAAAAGAGAGAAAGGGGAGGGAAGACAAAATAAGAAAATACAGATTAATATACAGTGGCAGATTTAGCCCTTGGCACAGGGATGTGTGCCTCCCTCTATTTGTTAACCCACACAACCTGGTGCCAGAAAAAAAAAAAAAAAAAAGCTTTTCATTTTCTTTTGAAATCAGAAATATAAAAATGCACTGCAAAAACTGTATACAGCTGAGACCATTCCTTGTTTACTGCTTAACTGCTACATTTACATTTCATGATGTAGGTCATATTTATTTATTTATTTTTATTACTTTCGTAAGCCACAGAAACACAATTAGTGGTGACAATCAGGTGACTTGATCCTCATATCCTGATTAGTTCCTTTAAATGAGGCTAAGGGCACTGGAAAGTTGGGGTGGGGGGGTTAATGCTCTCCCAGTTTTACAGTTTGGCCAGGAGGCTTCAATAATTAAAAAAAAAAATCTCTTCACTCTGCAGTGAAAGTTTTTTCTCCTTTAAGGCGGACCATACATTTATCGCATGCACACACCAATGCGTATTTAAATACATTCTACACTCGCACATGGAATTTACGCTAGCGGTTCTATTAAGAGAGAAGGTAAGCATGCGCGTGCGCATGTGTGTGTGTGTGTGTGTAATTTAAAGCATTCAGTTCTGTATGAGAAAGTGTGTGTGTGTATGTGTGTGTGTGTGTGTGTGTGTGTGTGTGTGTGTGTGTGTGGGTTCCCTATTAAGTAAGGGAACACTTAATATAGTGAATGCTGTTTAATTGACAGCTAAATGTCAAAACAGCAAAATCCCAAAGACACGGAAAAGAGATTTTTTTTCCCAGGGAAAAAATCACGGGGCCATTTTTGGGACTTTGCCATTTCCTCTACTGTGGTGCGATCCTGGAGTTGGTATATTTAAGCACGGGGTGTTGGGGGCACAGACCCCCACATTGGGAGGTGAGGGGGTGAAGCTCCCCACTTTATTTTCTGTTTGTTTTTGTTTTTTTTGTGGACCGGCGATTTTTTCCCGGGGAAAAAAGTCGCTGTTCCATTTGTTCGGAATTTTATGTTTTCATTTTTTTTTTGGATTGATTATACAGCATTCGCTATTTTAAGCATTCACTGTTATAATATAGACCCGTGTGTGTGTGTGTGTGTGTGTGTGTGTGTGTGTGTGTGTGTGTGTGTGTGTGTGTGTGTGTGTGTGTGTGTGTGTGTGTGTGTGTGTGTGTGTGTGTGTGTGTGTGTGTGTGTGTGAAATTTAAACCACTCGTTTCTGTATGAGAAAGTGTGTGTGTGTGTGTGTGTGTGTGTGTGTGTGTGTGTGTGTGTGTGTGTGTGTGTGTCATTGTCTGTATGTGAACAGACTTTGTAAATTATCTGTTCAAGAACTCCATGGCATTTATATTTTGTATGTAGAATGATTCCTTCAGTGGCAGTTACATATCCTACACCAACCTTCAAATATTAGGCAGAGGAACTCATTTTTTTATCAAAAACTATATAGATTAAAAATAATATATACTAATAATAAAACCAGTACAGAGCAACTTAACCAACAGACTTTTTCTATGTACAGCAATATATTCCATGGTTCGTATTATAGGGAAACACTGGACTGTGTAGCGATCGGGAGGCCCATTTTCTTATAATATCCATCAGTGATTTATTATTTATTGGTAAAGGGCACAAGTGGGTGACAGCCCCATGAAGTACATTCCCACACATACTCGGTACGCCGTAATCAGACAAAATTAATTGCTCCGTATAAACTCCTCCAGCAGAGTTCATGCTGATTCAACTTTCACTTCTATCAACCTCTTTGTTTATGTGTCTTTTTTCTGTATTGTAAAACATTTTTGCGTCCCCATGTTTTTTTTTGATATCGTACAAGTATTTATGCTAGCTGCTTCTCCCATTGTTCAAGTACCAGTTTGTCACAAAATGTTGTGCAACAATTAATATCCCAAGAAAAATACAGTTTCGCACCTCTGGGAATAGTTTATTTATGACAGTAACAAACATTTAAAGCTGGATTGATTTTTTTTTTTATTAAAATCCTTAATGACTAATGTTCATACTAATTGCTAGTCTACTCTATTTTATTAAGGCATATAAATCTCACAATATGCAAAATTATTTAATTGAATGCATTATTTATGTTACCATGGACATTCCCTTCTGCTTTAGAAATTGTAGATTTCTAGTCAAATTCTACATTATGCCCAGAATGTAAAGAATTCAGATTAAGGCTACTACATGGTTCTGACTTCTTTAACTCATGTTGTACATTACATAGCCTGAAAAGAATAGCAAATTATAAAATGTTTAATACAATAGCACATTTTTGAGAGGCTTCATGTTCACTGTTACAAGAAGAAACGTGATTCAGAATTGTATATAAAGTGATTAATATCTGAAATGTTGAGATATGTTAATAAAAGGTCATGACAGTTTTATACTTGGCAAATATAGAAGGCAGTATAACATTTTTCAGTATATATAGCTGGTTTGCTGATAAATGACTCTATAAAACAGTTTGACCAAGTTTGTTCATATGTACAATTTTAAGCACTGGTCAAAGTCTGTTTTCCTGTATCTCTTACAGTAAAGTGAATTGCATAAAAGTTTTTGTCTCCTCTCACAACAAAAAAATGTACTTTTATAGTGCATGCATACTCTCATGGTAATGGTACATACATAATGACTAAATATGCTAATAAGGCATACACACTAGAAGTC
Organism: Protopterus annectens; assembly: GCF_019279795.1. Taxonomy (NCBI): domain Eukaryota; kingdom Metazoa; phylum Chordata; order Ceratodontiformes; family Protopteridae; genus Protopterus; species Protopterus annectens. Next base: position 1,785,291,889 of record NC_056725.1, on the reverse strand, counting down.
AATGACAATATACTGTTAAATGTGGAAGGCTTTTATAAATTATGCATGTTTACTGACATATGTGATAGTTGTCTATTAGATTGTGTTACAATAACAAAAGAAAAAAAATAAGTTGTATTTACTGTCTTGATGAAAAGGATAGCCAATAAATGAGGTAGCTATACCAAAACTGACATATGGAGACATTCCATCATCTTACAATATTTCCTAGTGGATCTCTAAACATATGTATGCCATTCATGCTGTATTCTGTGTTGTGGTTTCAATATATATTGCAAATGAAATGATTTGGAAGTACTTGGCATCCATGGTATAACATGATTTGCAGTTATACTGACAATTTAGATTGTGATATGTGTGGGGCAGAAATTAATTTACAAATGAAAGAAATAGATACTGTTCATTTCTGGGTAGGAGACTGATTAAAAAGAAAATGAGGGGGGTTAAGGAAATGATCCATGTATTCTAGTTTCTTTATGAAAGAAAATTCTTGTCTAATGAGTTATTCTTTCTGATTTTTCTTTTCTTTTTACATGATTATAGACTGTAATTGCTTCTTTACATATTTAATCTCATTATGCATGGCCTATTCAAAATGGAATGCACAGGTGATGTCTAAGATTAAAAGGGGTTAATTTGCCCGAGACATTGGGAAAAGTTTCATAACCATTTGAGTAGGTGTGATGAGATCCTTTATATCCTAACATCTGCTGAGTTATCCACAATTCAGACAAATGCAAACTTTCCTTAATATCTTAACAGAAAGAGAGTAGTACTTCAGGGGTGCAGAACCGCCTCCATGCTACACTAAATTGTCAATACTGAAAAATATGAAAATGCAAGATTCATGTGTAGAAATCGAAGATGGACCAAGCCATCTTTGGATCTTCCTGGCATCAAATACAATTGTGTTTCCTGAAGAACAACTAACATTGCAGTTAGTTTATACATTTTTGTTTTGATGATTTGCAGGGTGTTCTTTATGAAATATAACTCAACAGTAAAAAGTACATTGATATCCTTAACACCCAACTTAATTACCAATGACTTAGACAGATGGGCCCTCAGTATAGCATCTCATTAGAAGGACAACACCTTCAAATTGTAGCCTCTGCTCCCTCTTTCATCCTCCTACGATCCATTATCAGTATCAGAATATGAGTTTATGTACTTCATGTTTTTTGTGATAAATCATCTTTTTATTTATAATGCATAAGTTTTATGTAAACATTGCCATTGCAATTCTAAACTAGCTCTTAGAATAGCTAGCCAACACAGAACCCACAACTAAAAATAAATGCATCTAATTTGGCCTTCACAGCCAGATCACTTAAGTATAATCAGGTATATTCAAAAACAGGCAATACAAATAACATTGTATTGAGGTACTTGTTAGCATATTGTCCCATTTTTTATAAGATACAAGTGCCTCAACTAGAGTTTTTAGTTCCATTGCCAAAGAGGTGTCTGGAGATTTCCATCTCCTAGTTATAGATATCTTAGCTAACAGCATTACTAGCCAACTCTGACTGTCTATGGTGCTAGAACACGGTAGGTCTTTCCTCACCTCTATAAAAATAAAGCCTTGTTCAGAAATGTCCACTCCACTAATTGTTGCTGTTCTAGTAGTATCTAAATGTTTAGACTTGAACCAAGTAAGTCTTGGATGGCTCCAAAATATATGTTCCCAAGACTTCTGGCTTTTACCTTGACATATCCAACATGTGACATCAGTCCCTAAAAAAACATGAGCCAGCCTACTTGGCATGCAAAAGAACCTATACTGACATTTCAACAAAAATATTGAAATCTTCTGGCTTTAGCTGGACATCCTTACCATACTATCATACTCTTTTTTGAGTTATGTTTTCTTCTGCTGTTGTAGCTGTCTTCTGTCACTTTTTATCAATACATTTGTCAAAGAGAAATGACAGTGAATGTATTTCCTGTTAATAATATGTCTGGACCCCAGACACTCCTGTCATTTTTTATGTATCCATTTTATTAATATAAGCCAGTCTTCCCTTTTTTCCTTGAGCCAGTTAGTAAATGTTATCTGCCATGTAAGACCTTGATATTGGAACCTTTTTCTCTCTCTGCTAAGTCATATTATGTGTTTGTCATTTCCCAATGTAGAATGCCATGTTGCCCTAACATTTGTGGCCAAAAGTCTTTTAATCTACCTGTAGGTAAAATATCTTGATTCTGTTGCCTAAGCTTTCACTCTGTCGATGGTTTCACATTTCTCCTTAGTACTCATTGGAGAGCTGACTCTTACCTTATCCCTTCCCTGTATTGGTGCTAGGACATCTCTATTACCCAACCCTCAGACCTTTTCTAATATAATTTCTTTCTAGTATAGCCTATAATTTATGTTTTGACACATTTCATATTAAATTAATATTACTGCTTGTAGATATTGATCTGTTACAGCTAAACAGTCCCAAGCCACTCTAGCCCTCTTAGCTTGCCATATAAAATCATACACTTGTCTATTTTCCTAATGTCGCTTTTCTCCAAAGGCACCCAAGACACCTGAAAAAGATATAATACCTGGATTCATTGATCTATGTCTAAATGTAATAGCATCTATTTATTGAAATTGTCTTGATTTTTCTGCAAAACTGTACCACATTATCACCACAAAGAACCCACTAAATTATCAGCAAACCAAAGCCATAGATACTTAATCTCATCATGTTCTCAAATATCTGGCAGTTGCGATTGATTGGATTCTGTGAGGTGTGTGTTTTATGTTAACCTTAGACAGGCACCCAAAGTTAGCTAGCATTTTCCATATTTTATGCTAATCAACCATTGGCAAGGTCATTGTAATTAGAATGTTTAATTTTTATTACCCATTGCATAGCACTGTATGTTGGGCATTGTAATCCAAAGGGCCAAATCTTCAATGTACAGCAAAAAGAGGAGGGATAACAGAGGATACCCCTGCCTGGTGCCACTTGTTGCAAAATCCTCTGAAAATCTTACCCTAATATTAGCTTGGGTTTTTGATCTAATATAAATTTCCTTCGGCAACTCAGCCATATCTAAGGGAACTCACAAGGCTTTCATAACTTGAACAGGAAACACCGTTTGACCCTGTTGAATATCTTCTCTGCATATTAGCATAAAAAGGTAATAGGTCAGTTCTCTTCAGTGGTATTCTATGAAATTAACATAGTGCGAATCAAATTAACTGACGTTCTTTTTCCCTTGGCAGGTCCTTTTTGGTCTACTGATATTGCTTTTGCCATGACTTTATTCATTCTAGTCACTAGTATAGAAGATATAAACAATTTATAGTCAAGGTTCAAAATGTATGTTGGGGGATAAAAGGAAACTAGTGTGATGCCCCAACCCTCCATATATATAAGTAAGATGATAGTCCTTTTCCAAGTCATTGGTATCTGCTTTGTAGTGAATGTCATATTAAATTACTTGTTGGATATCTTGACCATTTTGATAGCCATCAGTTTCTACACCTCAGTGAGTAAACCATCAGTTCTTTATGCCTTTCTTCTTTACCACCTTCTCTATTTCCTCATCTGATATCCTTTCTATGACAGAATTTGCATCATGTTCTGCCAGTCTTTCCAGCTGCATCCGGTCCAAAACTTGCTGCACTTCTACTGTTCTAGTCAGAGCAGTAAATGGATGTAGAAAAATCTTCTAATACACTTGATATTTGGGAGGGGTGGCCAACATTTCTTCCTGTATTGGAATCCCTTATTTCATATATAGTCTGTTCATGCCTTAGCCTTATTGCTAATGACTGAAGCATCAACACTGAATTTGAGAACAATATGCCCTGTATCACATCACATCACACCTCATAAGTATCCTTCTGTCATCCAGTTCCTACACCTTTTGTTGTAACTCTAGTAACTTTTTTTTCTCAGCTTCATTCAACTCCTTGCCTTTTTACTGCAGCACTTATTATCTTGTAATAGAATTCCTTCTGCTCCCTGATTGCCATAGTGGCATATCTGTCTTTTAATTTATGCAGCTATTTCCTTTTTACAATTCTCAAAAGCCTAAACTGTCACCTTATCTAAAGATTTGAGTTTGTTATGCACAGGCCATTTCGTGGGCAGCCACAGTGGTGCAGTGGTTAGCATTGCCCCCTCACAGTAAGAGGTTCCCTGGTTCGATTCTTGGCTGGTGTGCCTTCTGAGAGGAGTTTGTATGTCCTCCCTGCAGTCACATGGGTTTCCTCCCAAAGACATGCTATAGGTTGACTGGACACTCTAAATTGGCCCTAGGTGTGCGTGTGTGTGCATCCTGTGGAAGGTTGGGCATTGGGCTGAAAACTCACAACTATAAAAAACTCCACTGCCAATTGTTCTGTGGACTGCTGTTCCACTGTGGTGACCCCTAACTGGGAAAAGCTGAAAGAAGGAGGAGACAAAGATGCACAGTCCATTTCATCTTATCAACAAAAGACTCCTGATTTATTTTAAAATGCGGGAACCTCCACTGCATCAATTCTTTAACGTCCACCATGCAATACAACTCTGTCTTCAACCAACTATATTCTACACCTGATTAATATGTCTGGCAGTTATATATATTCCTTGTCTATATCAGGCAAGGTTTTGAATCTGTTCCCTTCACATTTGTCTTACCATTTTAGATATCAACCAGCCCAGATGGATTTAAAATCCCTTTTGTTGACACTACAGTTACTTGCATGTTCTTCCATGACTGTTGGAATTTCTCCTGGTCAAGACTGTGTATCTGGTTCCAATCTCCTATAAACAAAAGTGCACCCTCTGAAAATCTCACAGAATCCACAAGCATTACTGTGACCTACCTGAAGTGTGCCTTTGGAGGGGTACATATGGCAGTTATGGTGACCACTTGTCCTAATAAAGAGCAGTTTGCACTTACATACCACTTTTTATGTGTTATGCGACCATTTTTAACTACTTATGATTTTGTACAGAATAAAACCAGATGTTAAAATGACTGTGCTCCTTATTTGGGCTCCCTCATACATAGATCTTGCCTGCAGAACATAGCCACATATCTCTAACTTTGTATGCTTTTGATAACCTAAATGGATTTCTGTCAATGCTGGTATAGTTGCCCCTTCCTTTTTTATGACATCTTTAACCGTCTCCTTCTTGATAGGGTTAGTTATCCCATTTACATTCAAAGGAAATATAGTTACATCACCCATCATTCCCATCTAGAAGTTACATTAGTTCTGTTATAGTGTGGTCTGGGCACATTACCCATCCGTGCCCCCCTTTTATGACTCTGAGAAGATATTTTCTTGTAAAAGGTACATTGACAGTTGTTCACACAATGTTGATATCATGACTGTCCTTATGATTCAGGCACATGTACAGGAAACCAGAAGATGATCTAGCAAAGAAGGTTTGGGACTGGCAAGAAGGCTCCAGGAGTAGAGGAGATTAAAGCATCATGCAAAGAGATGGCTGGACTGTGTAACAGGTGACCTGTGACAGTCAGGCATGATTGTTGAAGGAGATGGGAAAATGCAACGAATGGAGAGAGATGGTGAGAATTTAGACAATACCCCAATCTCATGTAGAAAATGGGAAGGGGGGGTTGATGATGATGATGCTATGATATGGTATGGTATGGTATGGTATGGTATGGTACAAAAAATATATTTCTTTGTCTGCTGACATTTTATCTGATAAATTCAGATGATTTATTTAAGTCTTTAGATCATTTTTTTAGCTCAGTTTGGTGTGTTCTCAGTTTACAAGTTGAATACAATGAAGACAAAAGTAATAGCAATGAAGTTTAGACTCAGATTCTGAAGGATACGTGAGATTATGTATGTGTCTGTCAGATGTCACATTGTGTATAACTGAACTGAGCATTTCCTTTTTGGGATTTACTTGCTGTGCTGTTATTAATTAGTTAAACCTCATTGTTTTCAAGAAATCAGTATTTACTTGCAAAACCCATTAACATTTGCTATGGTACTTGCTGTCGTGATGTCAATTTCAGTGGAACTCATTGCTAGGTTATCATAATGTATATATGAGCTATGCCATTAAAGAGGGCTGTGACTTGGCATGAACTGCCTTGAAATAGCTACTACTGCCTATAAATATGCTGTGTGCTGGGCAGGAATTACCTGCCTTTACCATCACAGCCACATCACAGTGATATGCATCTGAATTTATATTGCTGTCTTTCATACAAGTTGTCAGAGCAGTTTAGCCCTCACTCTTCTATTTGCCACCCCTACCCCCACCCTGCTGGTCTACTTTCCAAACTGCGGCCCCCTTGTTCAAATTCCTGGATCCACCAATGATATATAGCAACTACCTTTAACATTAATAACTATGTACTTAAAAATAAAAAAAATAAAATTTCCACTTACCAACAAGATGACCATTGGGCATCCTACCATGCAGGAAGAGGTGGTAATGTGAGCTAGTGTGCCAAATATGAGAATCATACGCACTGCCAGGACCAACTGGCAGAATGGAAGCCCTTCCTATTGTGATACTGCTCATTCTGTGGACCAGGAGGGGCCCTAATTGTGACATGGGTGCAATCATAGGTTCATAGGTTCATATGCATTTACTAGGCTAATGACCACAAGGACCTTTTTAAACCTAACCATGCATCCCAAATCTTTGACAAGTTCTGATACCCTTGATAAGTGGCCTGGGAAATTAACCATTTACAGGTTACCTGTGTCTATTAAAGACATAGGCGCCAAACCAGGGATGAATTTCTGGTTTCCCATCCAATTGTCCAAGTTGCACTTGAATTGGGTTAGGGAGGAACTCTGCTTCACATGGATGGAGAGCCTGTTCCATAGATGGGGTAGTCTCTTGGTACATACCTGTCTCTCCAGCAGGTCCTATTTATATCACAGGCAAGGTTACATCTTTAGAATGGGTAATTATGGTGCTGTTTGTTTTGTGGATATGCATGAGGTCCATCAGAGTGGGGTCTGACAATGCCCTGTATTCCAGGCATAGATCTCCCCTCAAAAGCCAGAATACAGGGATAGGGCCTTGAGGTGATCTGCATAGGACAGTTTACTTACACTCTGTATTCCTTTAGTGAGGAACCTCTGTGGACATTCCAGTTGTTGGATATGCCTGGTTAGGCACATACCAAAGGGGTCATTGTACTCAACGATAGGTCTGATGAATGCCAAATACAGTAGTGAGTCAACTCTAAGGGGTATGCTGTCAATGTGATAGTCACCAGGGATGGATGACTTCCCAAAGGATGCTATTATGCATTACTTGGCATTTAGTTTTAGTCCATGTCTCTGATACCAGTTGTTTGTCTGGGTCAGCCCCTCCTGGAGAACATTTGTGTCAGTGTGAGATTCAATTCCAGCTCCTAATTTACAATCATCTGCAAATTTAGTTAGCCAGAGACCACTGACATTGGCCTTGACTTCTGAGAAGTAAATGCCAAAAAGGAGCGGTCCAATGACTGATCCCTGAGGGACTCCACTTGTAAATGGGCTCTTTGTGGAGGTGGACTCCCCAGTTCTAACTTCATGAGTCCTGTCTGTGAGCCAGTTGGCTATCTACCGGGTGACATACGGGTTTCTACCTAACCTCTTGAGTTTGTCAACAATACCTGAGTGGGTTATTGTGTCAAATTTCTTGGCCAGGTCAAGGTAGACAGTGTGAATGATTTTGCCCTCATCCATTGCTTTGGTGACCTTCTCAAAGAAGTCCATCAGGTTGAGTAGGAATGCTCTGCCCTTGACGAGACCAAACTGGGTTGGGTCCAGTGTCTGGAGGTTTATTATATATTTGTTGATCATCTCCATGATAATTCTTTCCATGGCTTTACATATAAGACTGGTGAGACATATGGGACTGTAGTTTCCAGGGTCTGTAGATGGCCCAACTTTGTGCAGAGGGATGACTTGTTGCCTTTGTGCATTCATGAGGCATGAAGCCTGTTTGGAGGCTGCAGTTAAACAGTAATTCCAGAGGCCAAGATAGATCATATTTCATGCCATTTAGAAGGCACCCTGGGATATTGTCTGGGCCTATTGATGCAGTGTTCTTGGTCTTAGAGAGAGCATTAAGGACCTGTTCCATAGTGATAGCAGGGGTAATTAGATTTGATGATATTTCTTGAGGGAAGGTTGAGGGGGAGAGAGGGGTAAAGTTGCAGCCAAATTTATCAGCCAGTAGGTTTCCTATATTCTCTGGCTCAGTATAGGTGGCTCCATTTACAATGAGCTCTACACACAATTGTGTATTGCCTTTGAGGTTGCAGACATAGCTAAATAATGTCTCTTGGTACATACCTGTCTCTCTAGCAGGTCCTATTTATATCACAGGCACTTTGTGGTTGTCCTTGGCCTGGGAGGCCAAACTTACCTCAAATTTGGCTTTGGTAGACTTTATTTGTCCTCTGAGTTGTTTATTTAGTTTGATGAGAGTGCTTTTATCTTGCTGGGTGCTGCACCTCCTAATTTTTACCATGATTATCTTCCTCCTGTTATACAGCCTATTGGTTTTGTGATTCCACCAGGGTGGCTTGTTTTTTGAGTTAGTTCTAGGGTGGCTTGTTTTTTGAGTTAGTTCTGCACTTCTTCCTGGTGGGTACAGCTGCCTCTATGCAGCTATTAACATGCTTGTACAGGGTGTCTGTGAACAGTCCTGCATAGGCAGCAGTGTTCTCAGGGTTTATGGGGGCTTGAAATTTTACCAGGTTCTCACTTAATAGCAGAAGGTTAGCCTTAGAATAGATCCTGAATATTCCAGGTTTATCAGGGGTCCAGGTTTTATTTTACTTCAAAGGAGACCATTTTGTGGTCTGACCTTACCAGGGGAGGCATTACAGTAGGGGGTGCGCAGCACTCTCCAGTATTAGTGAGGACCAGATCCATTATGGTTGCACCCCTGGTTGGTGTATTGACTATCTGGTCCAGGGAGTTTGTATTTACAAAATCCAGGAATCTCTGTGCATGCACATTTGATGTCATATATGATTCCCAGTTAATAGTGGGGTAATTAAAGTCACCCATGAATATGGTATTGTGTTGGATGGTTAGTGTTTCTAATGAAGTTTAAATACATGGTATGGGTTTCCTTGGTCATAGAGGGGGGCCTATAACTTGCAAGGAAGTGGTATTGGATTTTTCCTATAGTGATTTGAACATGGAGCAGCTCAACTACATTGTCCTGTTTGACCAGCCTTGAAGTGTATTTATTTTTGATGTAAATAGAGACACCTCCACCTTTAGTCACTGCCTGTGAAGTAGCTGGCCTAAATGTGTGGAAAGCATTATAAACTTGTACTGCCGGTGTGCTCTCCTCGGCTTTAAACCATGTGTCAGTGACCACACATATGTCAGCATTCTCTAAAGTAAAGAGAGCTTCTAGAGAGTGGCTTTTTTTTTTATCACACCGAGTATCTCAGGGAAATGTGCCATCCCTTAAAAGGCACACATAGACTGAAATTGGTTCTGAGGTGACACTGGGAGATAAATGCACTGATCCACATGTGCCAAGACTCCATCAAGGAACTCATTCAGTATCCTCAAAGCAGAAGCCTGTGAGATCCCCTAGGTGTCCTCAGACTGTCTCTGGAAGATCCCTGTAGCAATTATAGTGAAGACTTTGCATACTTTGGTGTCCACAGGATTAGAATGTCCACATATTGTTCCACTGCCCCTATGGGGGTCAAACATGCCCACTAAGATCCTTATAATGCTCCTGTTCACTCTAAACCTATTAGGGATTTCCTGATTATCAAAGTTATAATTTGTAATCCCTTGCCTGTAAGTGGTAGACATACATCACTCTATAACTGGTGATGATATAAATCTTATTTCAATTTGTTAGAAAGTAAATGTTGTGCTGTCAATATCAAATGTGGCAGCATTTTTTGTTATTTATTTGTTTGTTTGATAGTTTGTTTATTTGCTTGCTTGCTTGTACGTGTTAACCAGGGTAGAGTACTGATCATGAATAACCAATTTTGGTCTCAGCTCAGGGAAAAGTACAGCAATAAATTAAAGTATACGGTACAGATAGACCATCAATGCAATACAATCTGTACAAGATTAGAGTAATGCAACAATAAGGTAAGAATAGTGAAGCATCCAGTATGAGGAAGTATTTACATTATGCAGCTGATTAAGACAAACTGAGCTTATGCATTATGGAGAGGTTATATACACTATATACGAGACAGTCCGATCTTAAGGTAACTAGCTGCTCTAGTAGGGTAGAGGGATAGAACCTTGACTATGGCCCAGGTGACTCAGGTTTGATTAGCAGCTTGAATGACTGATGGAAAGGCAGAGAGGGTTGGGCATTTCAAGGGAGGGGGGAATGGGTGGGGTATAACTGCAAAGTCCTCCCAAAAGAAATGTAAATGGTCAAAACTCCCAAGATGCCCTTTGGTTTCACAGCTGGCCACAGCAACACTATGAATCAGGTCTGGTGGGGGGGTTCTAGTAAGCAGGTAGACCAAGCATGGATGTGGTGCACTGAGTAGCAGTGCTGCAAGGATGATGTCGACAGCACCCTAAAAAAAGTTATGGTAAGTGTGATATACAATTAGAGGGATATAAAGAAGTGATAGAATGTGGTGTGCTTAGGTAATGTGGCCAGAGGGATAACACTGAAATTTAAGAGGTTTCAGAAAATGAGTTTGAGTTGTGTCTGAAAGACTGGCTATGATACTTCTTTGAGGAAGGAGGGAATAGATTCCAAGAATTTGGGGCCGAGAAAAGAGAAGCAGTGATGTGTGCAGTGAAGATTGGTTTTGGGCATTAGCAATATGGAACCTGAATGGTCAGGATTCCTTAGGTTGTAGGACGGGGGTTCCCATGCTAGTTTTAGCTGCTAAGGGGAGAGTGTCTGGTCATGAATAAGTTTGAATAGTTGGGAGCCTAATAAGAAGTCAAGTTCTTTGATTGACTGGGAGCCATTTCACTTTTCTGGGGATTTGCAGTTGTGTTTATGCTTAGGGGAGAAAATGATGAACATGCAGATTTTAATTAGAGATTAATTATATGCGTTTGCCATTTGTCTTTGAACCAGATGCTAACAAGGGGAGGACATACTCCAAATGAGAGAGGAGGATGCCTTTATTGATGGGTGATCAGGATGCCTTGGATAGAAATGGGGACAGTTTGTTGGTCCAGAATAGCAGTGAGTTAACCTTTTCCTTGATTTTGCTGAGATGGAGAGTAAAACTGAAAGAATGATTTGGCCATAGACCTAGGTATTTGAAATTGCCAATGTGTTTGGTGTAAATCCATTATATAAGGGAGAGGAAATAAACTTGAAGGCCTTTTTTCAGTGTTGCAAGAGACTGCTTTGACTAGAATAAAAACGTGTCATATGCATAAAGTTGCAGAAGACGGTATGAAAGGTCAAGGGGATATCTATTGACAAATATGAAGAAAAGTAGGGGACAAAGATAGACCCTTGTGGGACACCATTTTCTGAGATTAGCTGAAGGAGAGTATAAGGACTGGACTTAAAGAGTAAAGTGTTGGTTAGACTGCTAACTCTTGAAACATATAATGGCATCTGAGCTAATTCAAATTTCATGTCGGTGGTTTGAGAGAAATTTGTGATCCACTAAATCAAATGTCTTGGAGAGGTCAATAAAAATGTTGCCTGTCAGCTGGCCTTCATTCATCCCTAGAAGCATTTAAACTGTCAGAGTCCAAAGTGCTGTTATTGTACTGTGTCCTGATTAAAAGCTATGTTGTTTGTGTGAAAGAAGATTATATTTGCCAATGTGTTCTGTTAGATGTGTGTAGATGTTTCTCTAGTACTTTTCCTAGGGTAGGGAGAATGGAAATTGGATGGTAATCTGATGGTTTGGAGTGCTTGTTTTGTTTTTGGAAGTGGGTTACCTATTACCATTTTACAGATTGAGATCATAGTGTTTTGCATCAAACACAGGTGTCATTATGTTAAGCATAAATGAGTACCCGATGGGGTACATATTATACAGCAGCCAACATATGGTTTTGACAGTTAACTAATTTTAAAATACCTGCAGAACATTAATCTTCAGACTAGTTTTGCTAGTGGCAGTATATTCTTCAATATTACAACAAGAAATTATAAAGTTAAAAGATTTACTATACATGATTTAGAAATAAAATAAATGCATTGACAACGACATACTGATTTTTGAACATGTAAAGACTCTTTTTCAGAGGAACTACAATGCTAAATTAAAGTAACTTAAGATGCATAAATTGAAATCTAATTAGAGTAGCTCAAAAACTGGATGCATCTTCAGCTGGAAGCATGGTAAAGAATAATAAGGGACTAAACAATACAATAATTCTGTTTATCTTGATCAGTCTGTGTATACTAGTAAATCAAAGGTAGGTGAACTTAATGAGAAGACTGATTCTCTGTTGGTCTAGCCAATAATGATTACTTGCACGACTAATTCAGGTTGAGGAAAATGTAACGAGGTTGTTGCTGCTGGTTGTTGTGCCTCTAGTAATAACATTTTTATTTCCCGCTACAAAGTCGAGGATAATGAGACTGAGTTAACACAATTCACAACTGAGGAAGACGAAGGGGCAAACAAAGGAGCCTGGTTCACTTAACTGATTGTTTAGTAAAATGGATATCCTTCATTTATTTAAACCCATTAATCAACACTTTCTTTCATCAGTCACAAAACATTATATTGCAGCTGGTTTATAGTATTAATATAATAATCAACATAATAAAAACTCTAGTGGCAAGAGAAAAACAAAAAGTGTCCAACAAACAGTGGGAAAAAAAAAAACAAATGTTAAAAAAGAATGTAGGTAACATCTCTGAAAAATCATTAAATGATAGTGAGTTTAAGTTCATAGATCTACAGGTTATTATTAAGCATGTGGCCCAGGACCCTAGTCTAATTACCCAGTTGCCCAGCAGCACTGTTCTGGTTAACTGACTTACTCAGCATCCTACAGCAGGCAAATGAAGACTGAGAAAATCAAACCATGGACTACTGGAGCAGTTTGTTAATAGCCAATAGCTTTATCCCTGTATAAAACACACTTCACATGTGAAGATGGCAAGAATTGAACTCAGATCAACAAGATATAGTTTCTTCCAAGTTTGCTACCTTTTTCCATTTAGCCATAATTACAGCATACAGAGAGACACTCATAAGATTTGAACTCAGAACTGCCAGTTTATTATCTTTGCATTCTACTCCTGGAGCTGCAAGGTCACCTTTCCTAGTGTCTCAGTTTTGCACCAGCTTATGCTCTGACAGATTTAATTTTAACTATAAAGTCTTCTGTGTAAAATCATTTAAAGGTGTTACAAAACAAAAGTAATAAAGCAGGAGATGTACAAGCCACATATACTTGCATGCAATCTATTAACTGTCCGTCTTTACATCCTACTATACTATTTTGCAAAAACTTGCACACAAAATATTAGAAATTTTAATTTTGATATGGAAAAATACAGTGATAATTTAAATAAAGTGATTGCTACTTAATCCTCAGATAAAGGTGGAGCAGTCATTGTTTTTACTGTAGCCCGTTACAGCTATTCTGCTGCATATAATGTCAAGTAATAAAAAGTGTTATAAAATGTACATTTTTAGAAATTCTACAGATATATTAGAAAATCCATTATATGGCATATCATGTTTATATAGGTGTTTAAATGTGGCCAGCTCTGTATGTCCTTTTTTGGTATTTCAGTACTGCATATCAATTTAACAAGGTTGCCACTTCATCCAATTAGAACAGGTAATATATTTATCACAGAAAGTTGTTCAAATGTATTTAGTTTTGTTTTGAACCTTTGTTTTTATGAAGACCACTTGTTATTTGAATGACACCCCTGATTTCTTATGTAAATTACAGCCATTGGCAATAGTAAAGAATGACTTCTTTCTTACGTGTAATATACATTTTCTGCGTAGTAGCATTAGTCACCAAGACAGTTTGGAAGGACCTCATAGTCAGATGTATTTTGTAAAACTTAATTAAATTACAAACACTGGTGATAGTAGAGAATGAATTGTTTTGTACATATGATGTAAACTTTCTTCATAGTAGTAGTATTAGTCACTAAGACAGTTTGGAAGGACTTCATGCTTGGATATTTTTGTAAAACTTAATTAGCAAGAGCCACAGGAGTAGTCTTATTTTCAATGTGAAGTATTACACATTTGTAAGGATTACCACATCAGTGTGTTGCATCATTGGTTTGGGTGAAAAGGATTGTGTCTTGACAAGAAGAAGTAACACACGTGTTGATCAAAAGTAATTACATAGGGGGCGTGGCCAAGGATGAACACAGGATAGCAGCAGATTTCTTCAGCTCCACCAACATAACTACACTGATAGGAAATAATTACTTTAAAATTCAACTAATGTAATAATTTTCTTTCTAAAAACGTTTGGAATATCAGTATCTTGAATAATATCTAAAAAAGAAAGAAAATTTAAATAATTTTCCTGTCAGAAATCTTCTTGGAAACTTCTCTTTCATCACCTCTGTTCAGAATGAGTTCCAGTAAGGCTAACAGTCAGGATTCCAGCATCAAGAAAGAGCTTCAGTCTTTACTATCAACTATTCAGCAACTAACAACTAAAATGGACAGACTGGATGTTAAAATTGATAACTTTATAGAAAAAAACACAAAACAAATGGATTTGTTACATCAAGATTTACAACACCAGAAAGCTCAGATTACAGGTATAGAAGAGACTCTTAATGATATGGACAACAGAATTCAGGAAGAAGAAATTAACATTGAATTTTTATTGAAACAGAACACACACCTTCAATCCAAACTAGATGACTTGGAAAACAGATCCATACGCAATAATATAAGGATTTTTGGACTGCCAGAAAATATAGAAGGTAACAACATTACTTCCTTTTTAAATACTTGGCTTCCCAAAACTTTAGATCTGTCAGAAGCATTTTCTTTTGGTATTGAAAGAGCCCATAGGTCTTTATCTAATTCCAATATAAATAAAAAGTATCCTAGATCAGTTATTGTAAGATTTTTATCATCTTATGACAAGGAGATGGTATTAAAATCTGCATGGGCTAAAGCACCTATAAAAATTAATGAGGCAACTGTGCATTTTGACAATGACTATTCTTCCTTGGTAATAACAAAAAGAAAAGTTTTTTTGCCATTAATAAGAGAGCTTAAGAAAGCACAGTTCAAAACTCATCTTTTATTTCCTTCCAAACTAAAAATCTTTTTACCGGATGGCCCTAGAATTTTTGAAGACTTGGACTCTGCTTTGCTGTATATTAAAAAAAATAAAATATTAGATAAAATAGAAGATATGGAATGGGCAAGTCCTTCGCTAAAGAGGATGGCAACAGGAACTTCTTGGAAGACTTCAGAGAAGCAAAAAAGACTAAAAAACAAATGACATGTTCTATATTTCTTTGAACTCATTTATTACAGTTACTACATTTTCAAGAAAGCCACAAATATCTTAAGGATTTATTCAAAGTTATTTTTTTGTGTGCAAAGAACTGATTTTGTTTTATAAATAATCAAACTTTCTGAGGAACAAATAACCTGATATGAATCAACTTGTTTCTCTTTGTGATAAAGAGACCTAAGGTTAGTAATTTGATACATTTCCTTTCTCTTCTTGTTTTAAATAATGGCATTCTCTTTAAACTAAACATTTAGTGAAGGGTGGGGGAGGGCAGGGAGAGAGGTTTGATGAAAAATATGAAATAAGGGGAAAAATAATTTATTATTTCTTTAAAATTATTTATGCTGTTTAAATACTGTTGCTAAATATTATACCATGACTTAATTGCTTAATACATTATTTCAAATATGTCATGATATAATTGCAGTTAACTAGAACTAAAGTAGTTGAAAGTAATATGTCTCATGTTCTACTTTATTAAAACAAACAGCAAGTAAAATATCTTTGTAGATACTCTTTGTAGGTCCTTTTTTTTTTTTTCTCTCTCTCTCTCTCTTATTTATAAAGTTATATGCTTCTGATAGTACTGATATGTGTATGTAATAAGATCTGAATGAGAAAATGAAATGGGGCATATAAAAATAAGTTGTGTTTATGTTAAACAACTGTAGGCTTGGTTTCACTGTCATAGAGACTGTAATGACTTGTAAAGGGCTTCGAGAAGGTTTTGCACTGTTTAGATCCATTTGTATTACAAAATGAATGTCAGTCACTTGCTTTTATTAAAATTCCCACCAGAATGTTATGGGAGACAATCTGGGATGAGGGTTTCCTCGTGAATAGTGTCCTCGAGTCATTTTAAAAGCTTCAACACTCAGAATACACGCAGAGAAGCTGAAAGCAGCCATTTTGAACTTTGACCCCTGATTTCACACTGACACATCGCAAATTCAAGAAGTGAACTGTTTCAGGAAGTAGAACTGCTGTAAATGCGATTTTGTGATGAAAAACGAACTTTATGACATCTAAATGTGAGTTTTTCTTTATAATAACTTACTTATTTAAGATGTAACTTATAAAATATAAAAGTTATAATGATTTTAAATGACTTAATATGCCATAGTAAACAAATGAGATATTTTAGAAGGCATAGAAGGTAAAACACATGTACACTTGTTTTTGAATGCTTATATGACTGCTGCACTTTAATGTATATAGATGCTTATGATTTAAAGATATGTAATGTTATAAATCATTTGCCTTGACTAACAGATAAGTATATGTATCATTATGATTATATTTCAGAAGAAATTGTCATGTGACATATTTTAAAGCTGCAGTTCAGATATATAAAATACAGATGGCTTTCATCACAATGATTTATGTATAACTAGGAATCAATATTGTTGTGCAGTATGTTCTTTTAACTTATGCATGAGAATAATTATTTTATTTAATTGGCAATAATAAATATGAGAAGGAAGCTTTTGGTGCAAGTAATTTAAAGTTTTAAAGCTTTTAACTGTATTACTATGGCAGAAAGTGGGAATACCCTAATATAAGTAATGTCTGCGTCATAATAGCCTAAGATAATAAATGTTATTGAATTCAAATGAGCATAAACATATAATAAGAACTTATTCTTACAAACTTTTATTAAACTACCATATGGATATTCCCTTTCTCTCTCTCTCTCTCTCTCTCTCTTCTTTGCTCCCATTATCAAGATTGTTAGAATGCTATTTTGATTATGAGTTTATTATATAGAATAGATATACATAGCAATATTAGTTGTTTCTAAATGTTTTATATCTTTATATGAAGCTGTTATATAAATTGTTTAGCCTTGTTATAGTAGATAATCAAATTAAATGATGTTAACTTTAGTTAATAATAATTAGTATCGAATTAATTTGGTGGCAGCTGAAGTACTGCTGCTTAGGATAGGGGGATAACTTGAGTGGTATTTGCTACTCGAAGTTGGAGTTTTCAACTCCAGGCTGGGTGCAATGTTTAATCCAAACATTATTTTCACCTGATTATTGTTGTGTGTATATAGTTTTGACATCCACATCACATTTTATAAACTCATTGTCACTACAAATAAAAGTGAAAATTACACAAAATTCCATAAGATTTTCATTAAATACAGCTATAATTAATGGAACACCTAAAGGAGGAGACATAATAATACTTATTTTACTAATTGTTATTCTGATTATATGTTTTATATGTTTATAAAAGTTAAATGGTATCTCTAAAAGGAATTTCTTTAAACATTAATGGATTGAATAACCCATGTAAAAGGGCAAGTTTAATGAGATATATTAATTTGCATAGAGACAATTTAATATTCCTTCAAGAAACACATCTCCTGAAAAAGGATATAGATAAATTAGCCACTAATAAATATACAGTCTTGGTTAGCTCAGAACACACAGAAAAAAAAGAGGAGTGGCTATCTTATGGAACAAAAATATGCCCATACCTAAAACTATTAAGTCTTATAAAGATGATAAAGGAATGTTCTGTATGGTTACAATACAGATTAATGGGAAAATATATACATTAATCAATGTATATTGGATATCAGGAATTGGCATTAAGACAGTGAAACACCATCTCAATAAGATTATATCATTTTCTATAGGAGATATTATTTTAGCAGGTGATTTTAATTGTATCCTGCATGAAAAAGATACTACTACTATAGGAAAAAGGAAAATTACATCTAATGCAAAACATTTAAAGGATTTTATTAATTTATATCATTTGAATGATATTAATAATCAGATAGATTCTAAATCATTACCATACACTTTTTTTCTAACAGATATAAAACTTATTCAAGAATAGATAGAGTCTTTATTTCTAACCAAATGGTAACAGACTTAATTAATTCCAAAATCATTTCATGTCCTATATCAGATCATAATTCAATTGTCTTTGAATTTATGGTAAAGAGTACTTATAATGTTCAGATCAAAAGAATACCAGCATACTTAACTCAACTAAAGGACTATAAAGATTATATACTTACAGAGGTGCAACATTTCTTAGACTTAAACACTACACCTGATGTCTCCGTTATTTACATTTGGGATGCTCTAAAATCATATTTATATGGACAAAGTATCAGATGGTATAATAATAAAAGGAAATCTTGGGACAAGGAATTACTAGATATTCAAAGCAAATTAGACTCATATAAACATAATAATAAAGAAAATATTATGGACAAAAAAGTCATTGAGGAAATAAATAAATTAAATGAGAAATACAAAGAAATTTTAAGCCATAAAGTCAAAATAACATTAGAGAAATATAAGTTTTTGTCTTACTCAATAAGTCCCAAATACTTACATAGACTTAAAAATAAAACAAAAAGGCTGAATAAACAAAATCATATCAAAGAAATTTTCTCTCCAGGGAAAAAGAAGAATGTTTCTAGTTTACCAGAAATATTAGATGAATTTAGAAATCACTTTCATAAAATTAACCACAATAACATTAATATGGATTCTAAAGATAAAATAAAGAAATTTATAACTACAAACATGAACAAAAAACTTAATAAACAACAGACTAAATTAATAGATAAAAAGATTTTATATACAGAGGTTATTACACAAATAAACAAACTTAAATCAAACAAAGCACCAGGTAATGATGGTATTATACCAGAGATTTATAAAATTCTTCCTAAAAGTACTTACTCATTAATACATAGGGTTTTCATTTCAGCTCAAAATTAGTTAACAACTCCCCCATCCTGGCAATACACATTTATTTCACCAATTTTAAAACCCAATAAAGACCCAACCAGATGCACTTCATATAGACCTATTTCATTACTTAATGTTGACTATAAAATGTTTATGAGTATTTTTGCTGACAGATTAAAGACAATCAATCCAGGTATAATAGATATAGATCAGACAGGCTTTATTATAAATAGAAATACTTTTGATAATATAAGGAGAACTTTAACGCTAATTGATTATGCAAACAGGAAAAAGAAAGACTTAAAACTTATTAGTCTTGATATAAGTTCAGCATTTGACTCAGTAAGCTGAGACTACTTGTTTATCTTATTGAAGTGTACAAATTTCTCTGATGCATTTGTGAATTTAATTGAACATCTATATAAAGGAGCATTGGCTTACATTAAGATAGGAACATATGTCTCACAAAAAATACCCATATTAAAAGGTACAAAACAAGGGTGTCCACTTTCTCCACTATTATTTACTTTAATAATGGAGCCTTGGGCTAATTTGATTAGAAACAGCACTGATATAGAAGGATTTGATATAGATGAAAATACAATATCTAAAATTCAACTTTTTACAGATGATGTTCTAATTACGTCAGCAGGAACTAACTCTTCTATGCAGTCATTATTTGATAAAATGACAGATTTTAAAAATATCTCTGGTTTGATATTTAATGAAGAAAAAACTAAAATATTACCAATATATGCACGAAAAAATGTCCTCACTAATGATTTTCACAAATATATACCCAACTCAGGTCAGATAACTTACTTAGGTATAATATTAACTAAAGATATTAAATCTATTATACATAATAATTATAGTAACTGTCTTCATAATATACAAAATCTTTTCAACAGCTGGAACAATATGTTTTTTACCATGGAAGAGAGACTCACAATTATTAAAATGATAATATTCCCTAAGATATTATACTTAATACAATCAATAATACTCCCACCTACAAAAATAATTATTAAGAAATTGAATTCACAAATGTTAAATTTCTTATGGGCACCTAATAGACCTAGGATTGCATTAAAGAAACATACTAATAGCTGGTCTCAAGGGGGCATTTCATTTCCAGACTTTAATTTATAAACTATCTATTCTATTATAAAAGTTATTACTTTGTTAATAGATCAGTCATATGTTGCAAAATGGAAAGATTATTGGGAACTAATTAGCATTCACTTCATGAAAATATCATTAATACAT
This sequence comes from Protopterus annectens, assembly GCF_019279795.1. Lineage (NCBI taxonomy): Eukaryota > Metazoa > Chordata > Ceratodontiformes > Protopteridae > Protopterus > Protopterus annectens. Next base: position 1,785,271,501 of record NC_056725.1, on the reverse strand, counting down.
AAAAATACTATTGTAAATAACCCCATGTTATGGTTACTAAAAGAATTTTGTACTTCATCTATTACACCAAAATATATAGCTAGTTACCCATTAAATATTATTATTAGATATCGTAATTTTATATTTATGCATCCTAAATATAAGGAATGGAATTTTATCCTATTCCCTATAATGTATACACAAGGTATTCTTTTATCATCCACCTCTGAAAGAATTCTTCTAGTCACAGAGAATGATTTAATGTATTGGTATCAGTTGCTGTCTGACAATAAAGTAAAAAATTTAGACTTCTTAAAGCAAGAATTTGATTTGAGAGAAACATGTTGGTTAGAAATTCAGACTTTTAGACAACATCTTATTAATAAACTTGATTTAATGTCTTTAACAGTTAAAGAATCTGTCCCAATTCTGATTGATTACTTGATATTAAATTTACAACATAGGGTTTCTGATAAAGGTAAGCTCTCACACATACATACAATTATTAGAGAAGAAACTCATTACAGTTCAGATACTTATTGGAATTATTTCATTTCCATTAATGGTGAATCACCAAAACAACAAGATAAACAATATATATTGGAATCTGCTTATAAAACTACTTCTTCCATTAATTGGAGACTTTTTACTTGGAAATTTTTACATAGATCTTTCTATACACCTTTAATGATGAATAAAATAAACAATAAAGACAACTTATGTAAGAGATGTAATGTAGAAATAAATGCTGATTGGGCACATATGTTTTATGACTGTATAAAATTGAAGGAATATTGGATGTTAATCAATGATTTTTGCAGGCTCTTTTCACAGATAATTTCATTGTCTCTAAATCACTTATATTATTTAACACTCCTGTTCCTAAAAGTGTTAAAAAAGTTAAACTTCCCTTATTATGGTCTATTCTAGCAGTGGCTAGAAAAATAATAACCAGAAATTGGATTTCAGATACTCCTCCTTCATTTAATGAATTTAAAAATGTTATGACTGAAGTGTGTCATATGGAACTAATGACAATAAAGTCAAGAACTACTAGAAAACGTCTTACTATACTATATGGGATACTTTACAAAACCTGTTAAAAAAGTCTTAGTTTCATTAGTAAGACATTACAGTTTAATCAATTGATTTGATTTGTAGTGGATGTCTCTGTAAATATTTTGGTTGTTTTATCAAATGTTATAACTATTTACATTTTAATTGCTTGTATAAGATTGTTATGATATTTATTTTGTATGTTAAAAACAATAAACTTGTTTAAAAAAAAAAAAAAGTAATTACATACTGCTCAGATAACTTACTTATCCTATCATTTGAGTACATTGCAGTAGTGTGAGTGACATGTCACTCTTTTACAGTATGGTGTATTGATGACAATCGCACTTGTGACAGTAAATTGATAGCAAAACATTTCTGATTGTTCAACTCAGGAAGCTTGTATGCAAATAGTAATCCTTATCATTTCCAATATTTCCTTATGCTTGGACAATGTGCATTGTAAATACAAACAGGCAGGTCAAAAATATAAAAGTGAAGTATTTAACGCCACTCAGAAAGTATGTGCGAAAAGATCTCACACCATTGTACATTATTTGCAAGTCTAAATGTGTTGGAATGCAAACATAACTTTACATTATGTAATGTTAACACAGTATCAGAGTGAACTCATCATATCTAGAGTAGAGCAGTCCATTACAACATGCAGAAGTAATACAAACCACTGGCATTACTTTCCTCTTGTCAAAAAATGCTTCTTAAAGTGCACTGCTAAAAAGCTCATTTGTGTGACTGATAGCAAAGTATTGTGCATGTGTAATTATATTTTGAGGTTTTGAACTTAGAGCATGAGTTAACACTGATCTATGATGCTCCATGCCAACCTTTGCACAAATAAAGAGTGCAGACATACAAACAGTTATGATTCTGATCCAGTTCAGAAAAGATGTGTGCTATGTAAATGTTATGTTAATGTTTTCTTGTCATGATTTATACACTTGTCGTGATAATTACAGGTGTATAGCTGGACAGCCCTCATATCTGGTAAAGATGTATTTGAGACATGCTGTACTAATTCTTGCATAATTGTATGTGTTTGCATGATATAAATGAGTAATACAGTCACTACATGATAACATACATAGAGGTCCATCCATCCACAGCCCCTTTTAACATTTTTACACATGGGGTTGGGGTGTCACTTCAACAGTGACAATCATCTAGAACCAATGTTCACATCACCGTGTGGCCAGCCCTGCCACGGCTGTGTTTCTGTACCATACACTCTCGCTCACACTCACATCTATGGACAATTTAGAGTGTCCAATCCACCTACTGCATGTCTTGGAATGCGGGAGGAAACTAATGCACCTAGTGGAAATCAATGCAAACACAGGGAGGACATGCAGACTCCACACAGAAGGCACCCCAGCTGAGAATCAAACTGGACAACAACTTGCTGTAAGGCAATACTATCTGCTGTGCCACTGTGCCATCCCATGTATGTATGATAACAAATATGTATGTGTCTTAATTAAAAGACTTCAGAAAATGCATGGAAATGTAAATTAATTCACCCTACCACCCTATGTGTGTGTAAAGCAGAAATGTTTTTAAGATGTGCCTAGTTTAATATGCTTGTTATTGCATAAAGCTTTAATTTTACCAAACGTCTTGCACTTACTTCTGGGAAGGTATGAGCATTTTGAGCCAGATTATGAAGCACATGGGGTGGGGAGTTGGCATAATGGTTAAGGTAAATCTGTGTGCAGCATACTTCATAACAGTAGTTACAATTGCAACATCCCATATGGTGTACATTCAACTCTGCAGACTATTCCGCATATGATGATAACTGTCTTCTCATACTGCTATTAGCCTGTCTTTCCATAGAACAGCGACAGGCACAGTAGCTCAAAGGACATCACACTAATGTGTCTGAGGGCAAACACTTACCAGTTGTTGCCACAGGATGCGAACTGCCATTTACTATCAGTTACTATTACTGCTCAGTGGCAGGCATCATGCAAATGCTAATAACAAAAAGTGATAAGACAGAAGGGGAGGGAAAGAGAGAGAGAGACTAGAAGACAGGGTAGAGGTATAGTAAGAGTTTTGTTTATGAGCATTTCTAGCCATCTTTGTGGTGTGGTACTCACTGGTTTGCCATCATAATAATTCTGTAATGCTCTGTATAGTAAAGTGTTTCCAACAGGGAGCAAGCAAAGGTAGGAAAATAGAAACATGATTAAGACATAAGCAGGATAAAGGGTGGTTAATACTAACCAACAGTCACACACACACACACACAGACACACACACACACACACACACACACACACACACACACACACACACACACACACGCATGCACGCACACACACACACACACACACACACACACACACACACACACACACACACACACACACACACACACACACACACACACACAATAGTAATATTAAAATAAATTACATTATTGTTTGACATACATCCTGAATTCAGACATTTGACACTAAGCAAAAAGCAGTCTATAACTCAAACATTATTTCTGCACACTACCTAGAAACCTCTACTTTACAAAATTAAAATTACACATTTAAAGGGGCAGTGACAACAGATTGAAGCAAAGGAGAATGTGTGTATCAGGCTTGATCACAAAATGACAGTTGTAACATCCTGTAAGGTATATATTACATCCAGCAGCCTAATAAATACGTTAGAGTAACTGTCTCGCAATAGTGTTATCGGTTTTTATTTCTATATTACAGCAGGGATCAAGTACATTTGCATGAAGATAACACTTTTTGCCTTAGGATGTAAAATGCCACTTACTGTCACTCAGCATTGATGTGCAATGCAAAGCATCATGCAAATGCTAAGGACAAAAACTGAAGGCTTTTTAAGGGCCATTTCCGGCCATGGGTATTGTGTGATTCTAGTTTTTTTTTCCAGATTAAACTTGTGAAAAAAAAGATTGATAGGACAGTGTTGAAAATGGGGGGCAAACAGAGGGTAGGACATAAGGAAAGAATAAAGGAAGGTGCAGGATGGTGGTAGGAGACCACCATAGCTATCCACATCTTCATGACAAAGATGTATACTTGTAACACAAATTTGATGAATTTGGATAGGCTCCATATCAGGGCTGTGCTACAACAGAATAATCTTGGATGGTCATTTGGACCAAATCAAATGTATCAAGCAGACACACAGAAGAAGTGGAGAGCTATGTATGGGGCATATTTTGTTTTGTGGGGCAAGTACCCATTTTAAATTTTGTAGAGAGAAAGGACTGTTGGGGAAAGTGGTTAGAAATACGAAGGTAAGGTACATTGGGTTGGTTAGGTAACAGGTGCAGACATACAGGACATACAAGACAGACAGGTATGGTGAAGGACAGAAAAGGGTGGGGGACTCCATGACTGGAGATAGATATGGGACATCAGAGGTGCATCTGTTTCCAGGCTGAGCATAATGAGGATGTAGTTCTCACCCTCAAAACTGTCATTACCATCTCCTGTCAAATGTGATGCAAAACCTTTTCTTCTTCTTCTTCTTTTTAACTGATTCAAGTACAAACACCTCTCTACAATGTCCTCCACCAGCCCTGTCAGCTCCTGATGGATGATAAAATCACCAGTACTACTCCTGGTGGGTATCACTGTACTAGCAGTCAGACCACTCCACTAGCAGCCATGGCAGAGCTACCTGACACAGCTGGAGAAGGTGGTGTGGCAGTTGTTGAGGCAATGCTGACTGGCTGTGACCCAGATGTATTGGGCATCTCTCCTGCCTGTGGTGGCACTGCTACGGCCACCTATAGAAGTATGTCAGGCTGATCTCCAGTGGTTTGTCTCTCTCCTGTGCTGATGGTCATTTGTGTTGTAGCAGCAATGTTTCCATACAGATTTAAAAAAGAGAGATAGGGTTGGAAAGAGAAAACATAGATAATAACATCTATGCCATGTCAGATTAATAGTTCACTATACAAGCAAATATAACACATAACTATGTTAACCTTTGCCACTTCCACATATGATGCGAAGGCATTAACGTGGCATAAAATACATCAATCTCTCTGTGCTATTTTAACTAATATTGAAACAGTTAGGTGACTATTGCATATCAGATATATGCATTCAATCAAACACATTCAGTTGCAAAAACGGAACATTTAGGAATGTTTACGTTTATTTAATATTGCAGTAAATAATGTTTACATACTATGCTGTAATACAAACTGATTGCTTTTACTGGAAATTGAACCCACACACCTAAGTTGATTCTCTCATTACTTACTGCAATGATCAAGAGCAATTGGAGCAGGCATGTATGCTTGATATAAAGATTAAGTATGACTACTCAAGTTCATATGGACTGATGCCCTGAAATTTGGTAAAATTAACTACATGACAAATGTAGTATCATCTTGTTTGTACTCATACCTAATCCATACTTACCTAACTGAGGTGTGCTAATGATTCCTAATATACTCCTTGTTCCTAGCAATGTCCTCAGTAGCTGTACAGAACAAGAACAAGAAAAATAAGAAGAATGATGAATAACTGTATTGCCTGGTGAGTGCATAGTATTGTACTGGCTGCTGATGGGTCACTGTACTGACACAGCTCAGGAGTGTTTGCAGTTCTAAAGTCTGCCTCCCATCAACTCAGGAGATCCTGCTTGTATATCTTCATGTCACTCTAATAGTGATGAAATTTTTCCCCAGTGTGTAGAATGCCAGTTGCACTGGAGACAGCCTTGGCCAATCCATTCCAATCCTCAGTCTTGTACCAACACCAGATATAGTTCTTCTACAGAAACCTATGGCTGTCACACGTTACATGAAGAGCCACAAAGATCCTGGACTCCTCTTCACACCACCTTTGGGATCTAAATGGATCATCACGCTCAGCTTTGTCTGCCAAGTCTTCTGAAGGACCCCTAGAGATATGGTTCTGAACTGGTACCCAATTTAGTTCTCACATGTACCAGCCTGTGCATAATGATGGACAACCTTGCCAGCCGCATTTGTGCAAATGAAAGCACAAAAATGGCCTGCCACAGAAATTATTCCTTCAAAATATGCTGGAAGTATGAAATATGACAGTGAGACTTTGCCATGCGTGATGCTCACTGTATTTACACATGTTCCACTGTAAATTCATCAATTGCTTTATGATGTTTGTTATAATCAGTATTGTTTAGAGGTAAAATGTTATGAACTGATGACTAATGGGTTGGTTGTGCAGTATAAAATACAAACATTAAGTAATGCCACATGGGAATTGAATCCATGACTAAAAAGACAGCTAGAATACTAGCTGTTGCTTATTAACTGTAAATAAACCAGGACAACTACCATTTTAAAGTTGCAAGTTAAGGTGTAACAATTTCAACACGACAGGGGATCTAATTATGACATGCCTGTATGTGTGTGGCCTTCACTTGTCATGCTACTAGAGTAATATGAAAAAGTGTCTATTTCTGTAAATAAATTTCATATGCATTTTGTTGCATGACCTGAGTAAAATATGATGGCGGAGGTGCCACATGTACTTTATATGATATACTGTCCTACACACCTAATAATTCTATGTGATGAATCATATTTTTTAGAAATAAATATTGTTCAGGTTATACCTAAGCAATTAATTATCATTGTTATTCTTAACATACTTTACTCAGATCATAGTTGACTTATTAAGCAATTATTACCCATGGCTGTGTTGCAAATTTATTTTTCTAATAATCAGTTTTAATCCATGTTCCTTTCCCAGTAAAAATTCTGCAACACTACTTAATCTCACTCCCTCATTGAAGTTATCTGCAAACTGGAGCTGAGCTCTGCATTACTTCTTTTGTTTCTCAAAACTTAGTGCATTAACACATTGAGGTAATCACTCAGTGCTGTCCACAGTGTTGAGAGAAGAGCAGTCTTATTTGCATTACTGATGGCAGCCCAAAGGAAATTTCTGACGTTTTTCCCTTGTGAATTGAGTTTTTGCCATGCAGATCTCTGCTAGTGAACATTGACATTCACCTAGGCAAGATGTCAAGCCTTGGGCAAAGGATGAAGCAAAAAAAAAAAAAAAAACAGATAAATAACAGATAAAAGAGAAAAGGGAAACCCTGTGTACATGTGATGATTTCTTAACTTTATGCTCTTATGCCATGAAAATGTGGACAGTAAAGATCATTATTTTCACATATATTCACCCTCTCTAGATCTGAAACTTGAAAGCATAACATTGAGATGAAATAGTGGAAAGATTAACAGTATATGCCACACACAGAGAGGGATTTATGAGGTGGAGAAGGTGTTGCACATATACTTAAGTGCTGGCATTTTTACACTTTATTTTTATGGAGCACTGTGTCCATATTGTCAACTATGTATTTTGTCATTTAACAGTTGATCTCTGCATTATTTTGATATTTGCAACAGTTAACCTAACAAAACAAGTCACAATAATGACAAATGTATGCAATAAAAGAGCATGTTCTCCCCTTTATTATGTGAGCAGAAAGTAAAGTGATAGCATTATGTTTTGCATGCATTTAGATATGTCTGGTTTGTATGTTTCTTTTTCATTACAAATTGCTTTCAGCCTTACCATATTTGTTTTTTGCAGGGAGACAGTATACTTATTTATTACATGTGTGCATTTATACAGAGCAGAAGCTTGCTGTGCAACTCCTGGCAGAGTGCAAATTCAATGCAAGGTGCACAGTATTGGACAGATTAAAATCTATGTTGCACAGGTCACTCGTGAGTTACTGCTGATATTTCTGTACATTTGAGCCATGTTTTATCTTACTGACATATAATATTTGCACATCAAGGTAATAATTTCTATATTTTCTTTACAGGTTCATTACTCACTTTGGTTAATACTGCTGCTACAATTTGTTTCTTCTGGGGTTGACTCTGTCTGATCATCACAGACTACGACCATTACATGGGGAAGTAAAGGTTGTTAATATTGCATGCATCACTGTCACTGTTCGTATGTTCTTAGTTTCTCAGGTTTTTACTTATATATTGAGTGTGTGTGTGCTATCCTCTACCTCTTAAACAATGTCATAGCATATTGTTCATAACTACATCTGCCAGGATCATCCATGGCTGCTGGTCCTTCCTCAGACTCCTCATCTGTATCTGCAGGTCCTGCTGCTCCTACCTGTGATGTTGGAAACTGCAGTCATTGGCCTTGTCATTCTTGTTTCAGCTGTCCCTGACGATTATATTGTGCAACACAGCCCAGACTGTGAGTATTCTAGCTGAAGTGGCTAGATCATACTGCAGGGCCCACTGCAAGCATCTAAACAGAGGAACCATGATTTGAGGAAGCCAAATACATGCTCAGTAATATCCCTGGTTTGAGCATAGGTATTATTTTATTCTTGTTTAGTGGGATTGTGTGGGTTCTTCATGGGTGTCATGATTCAAGATACCTGCATCCCCAGCTGGATGTCTTTGTGGAATGTCATCCCTAGCAAACTTTGCATACAGATCGCTGGTGTGCCACATGTTATTCATGAAAACTGCCTAGGTTACCTGCACAAACATTGTAGACAATCCCCTGAGCATTACAGACCAGCCAACAGTTGAGAGAGCGGTACATTTTCCTGTTCATGTATATCCTTGCCTGTTCACCAGGTTGGGGTTTTATTTCAATATGCATGCAGTCTATGGCCCCCAGAACCTTAGGGAAGTTAGCTATGGCACAGACATTTTTCATGGTAGTAGCACTCATCCTGAAGGGTATGTGGAAACCAGAAATGATTGCTTACATGTTGTAGCACTGCATTTAGATATTGATGTAATATTCTGTAGGCTGAGGCCCGTGACACACCTAGTATATCTCCTGAGGGACTCTGAAAAGGGCCTGTAGCTAATACACATAATACACACATATCTTGGTTTCCATCAGGGTGAGTTATCCATGGTTTCCTCATGGCATCAGATGAGGCCTACAGAGTTTGCATATTTCCTCTAAGGTGTTCTTCTCTAGGCTGAAGCTATGGTTCTTTATATACAGATTTCCATCTTCATCATAAACTACACAGGATTTTGTGTTCTCTGATTTACCAACTGTTTCAGTTTTCAATTTCTCATGGTTTTTTGTATACTGCCTTTATCTCCAACTTGTGACGTATTTCTGTCTCAGTTCATTTTTTCCAACCTTTGTTTCATGTTTTCATTTATTTTCACACAGCAGTAATACTGTTGAAGAATGTCATCTTTCTGCCATTTAACATTTGTGTTGATAAGAAATGAAAGACTTGTAAGATGATAATCCCCATCATTACTGAAATGTCTCATTCTTATGAAATTTTTTACTGTTTGTATAGTTCTCTACACTTGACAGTGATCATCACAGTCAAATTTACTTGTCAGGACGTGCCTGACCTGTCATTCATTGGGGGTTGGCAAAATTGTTAAGATGTTTACCTCTTAGACTCAAGGTACAGGGTATGATTCTCACCTTTGAGAGAAATTGGTTATGCTCAAAATGGCCAACAAGGACAGTTAGAGTTAGTTTAATACTTACCTATATGTGATACTATATAAAAAAAGATATTGAATGCTTGACATTTGTATACATAAACTTTTGTCAGAAAATACTGTATCAGTTATTTTTTATTTCAGAAATATAAGCAGTGGTGGTGCTGCAGTAGCGTTGTCGCCTCACAGTATGACGTTGTCCTGTTCGATTCTCAGCTAGAGCGTCTTCTGTGTGGAGACATGCGTGAATGGGTGTACCTTCATTGAAGGTTGTGCATCAGAGCTGGTAACTCGGCACGTAAAAATCTACTGCCAATCATTAGCGGACTGGAGTTCCGCTGTGGTGACCCCTAACCGGGAAAAGCCGAAAGACACAACAACACTTTGATGCACTAATCAGCCTTCCATTTGTCTTTGTTAGTTTAATTATTTCGGTAAATTTAGAATAATAACGTACATGTCTAAAATATTAGTCTCACTACAGTGAAGCACACCACTGCCTTCCTGATTACATGATGACCTAATATCTCTTTTCATTGATTGTTGTTAATATTATGCACTGCATACAACACAGCTCTACACTGCCTGTCCTATTGGAGTCAGCAATCCTGGCAATAATGTATATATCTTTCTCTTTCTTTATAATGTATTATTTTCCAGTGTTCTTCAAGATTTTCTCAAGCACTGGTCTTCTCAGCTCATTGAAAGCTATTTTTTTTGTCAGCTTTGAATATCTAAGTCTTGGATATAATTACGTCTTCTTGAAAAAATACAAGGCTAATATTTTCCTTATTTAAGATTTTTCCTCTGGCTGGCCTCTCATTGCAGGTTCTTTCAATAATCAGATTATGAATTCAGTATCTGTGCATCCCTGGAAGTATTTTACTTTTTTTTTTTTAGTCATTGGTAAATGTGATTTTACACAGAGTTTCTCAATCTTTTTTTAGCAATTCATTGGGTTTCTCTGATAACTGTGCTCTATTATGTACAGTTCACTGTCTTGTCTATAGTTTACTTTCAAAACATACTTCAGTAAATTAAGTAATATCTTCTGCAACGTAAGATGATTCATTCAGAAAGACTTTCTGAATATGATTGCAAAGGTTTATGAAGTGTTTTCATCTATATTTCTCTGCCATAGATTTATTCATGGGGTTTCTTATAACCATGCAATATTGCTACAAGTTCTTTTCCTAGCTTTGCATCTCTCTTGTGAATCTGTAAGCATTCTTGGCCCATAGCAACTATGTTACTTTTTTGTAGGGCCATAGCTGTGACACAATTCAGACTAGGATTTTGTTTTCTGTCTTTCTTTATTTAACTCCTTGTTTATTTGCTTAACTATTTGTTTCTGTGTAGGTGAATTGGTCATCAAGCTCTTTTCAGACATGACAAAGGCTTCCTTTGGAATACAGACAGAACATTTCCCTTTCAGAACAGATAATTACATGCAATTGCATAAAATAATTACAAAAACAATTTTGGTTAACCTGAAAAAAGCTTTTAATTGCAATTATGCTATGAAAATTTTAGTCACAACTCACAATGAAATTATACAATATGAAGAACTTTAACTTGACTTAAACAGAGATTACATTAAAAGAGATTTCTTGTGATCATCACTGAAAGGTTTATATGCCAGGACACTCAGAACATGTCTGCATTGTTCTTTATTAACCATAGTCCCTCCAACACTTGCATTTGTGTTCTATAAACAGGTGTTCCTGCTCATGTTTGCCGATTATGAATTTTAGATGGAAGTTAACTCCAGCAACCTGGACCAAGCTTATCAATGCCCTGTCTTGAACAGCAAAGCCAAATGGGGATCTATTCAATGACAGAATATTGTCATTGTTGGTCTAAAAGAATAAACTGCCATTTTAATAGATATCTTTGATGTTAATGGAGAAACATTGCTGTTGCTTGATTAGTTAGAATATAATGATGACTACTTGAAGGATGGCTCTCATTCATTGATAATCAGTGCAACTTCTATAATCATGCACAGACGTGTATGTAGGAGGTGGCAGAAACATAGACCTACAAGTCTTATTTAGAAAACTTCTGACTTGTTGGAGTATGGAGCAATAATGGGAAACCCATATTACAGTGTATAGAGATGTACATTTTTGTGAATGCTTTCCTTGCTTCAGATGAAGGAAGTTTTGAGATTTTGTAGCAAAGTCTTAGTTGTTATCATTGCTTTGCCATATGATGGGTATTGTTATTTTGGGAGTCTTTGAGGAGTAGAGGATTGATTTTGCCAGCTTTTGGGAAGTAGCAAATGTCAGTGAATTGCAGTTTTGAAAGAAGTTTTGGCTATCTAGTACCATAAGTCAATAAAATGTGAAATTTTACTTGCAGACCTAATGAAGAGCTGTCTATATTTCATAATTGGTAAATGCTGATGCAGTTTTAGTTTAGTTATGAAAGAATAAATAGCATTGGTCCTAAAAATGATACACTGCTAACATCACAAGTGAAAGTTCTGCTTTCTGGAAATTGAGAAGTCACACTCACATGACTGGTTATGTTTAAGGGACAACTATTTAATGATAATATGGTTCCATGGCCAAAGCTTAGGTTAGTTAACAGACATCAGTACTTAAATGTCTTGAAGTCCTGTATCGTATCAACACAGAGACCTGTAGTGAGAAGACTGTTATTCCTATTCTTGTAAAATGAGTTGGTGAATGTATATATGGCTCTTCAGATGTTAAACTGTGGGATCCAAGCTGCACATTTCACAGCAGACTGTAATTATTAATATGTTCAAATATTTGGAAATCAATTGGCTTATTCACATCACTGTATTTTAATTTTGCTGTATCAAACTTTCTTCTTGCTCATTGCTCCATTTCATTGGCTGTATCTTACTGAACTATCTCTGTATGAGACATAGTTATCTCTGAAATATTATTTATTGGTAGAGATTAGGGTAACATAACAATTTCCTCTTTTCTTTTACTTCATTCAACATTTATTGATTATTTCTGTGCCATCATTTCTTTCTATGAAAAGTTTTTTTTTAGTCTAGTCTATTTCTCTTAAAATAGCCCTTCTGAGGAGATGAATACAGAAAGACCACCCCCATGCAACTGAATTCATATGTGGTAATCCTAACCCAATGCTCCATATTACATTATGAAAGCCCCTTTCCCTAACAGTACCACTAAGGAAGGGATCTATATTATAACATCGAAAACTACAAAGATCAAATGTTATAATATAGAACCCTAAACATCGACATCTGTAAACATCGAACAGTCAGAAGAGCGATTTTTTCCCAGGGTATTCCGAGAAACATACACACAACACAAACACACACAAAAAACAGCAATCCACACACATACACTTAAAATCCTACACCTAAACTAAACTTTACATACACTACTAGCTATCCACTTACCTTAACCCAACCCTAACCCTAAGGTCCGTCACTATCACACACTTACCTCACCCGCGCCCTAACCCTAACTCACCTAACCTGCCACCCAACTCTAACCTACATACAACCGCACACTTAGCTGACCCGCTCCCTAACCCTAACTCACCTAACCTGCCCTCTAACCCTAACCTACACACAACCGTACACTTACCTGACCCGCTCCCTAACCCTAACTCACCTAACCTGCCCCCTAACCCTAATCTACACACAATTGCACACTTACCTGAACCCGACCTGTAACGTTCCAACATATCAAATGCTGAAAACAGTGAAGCCACAGCAATGGCCCACTGAATTCTTTCCCTGGGAAAGAATTCGGTGTCCTGAACCTTCGCTGTTTTCAGCATTCGACAAAACTAGTTCAATATCATAACAGTCAAACTTTATAAAATTCGATGTTATAATATAGACCATAAGGAAGATGTGTGGATTCAGTTCAGGTGTGTACCACCACCCCACCCCACCCCACACACACACACATACATACACAAATAAAAAATACCAAGGGCCTTATTCCATAAAACTTGTTCTCAGTGTAAGTGGCCACTTAGGGAAGGCTGAGAGCAGGTGTTTTGGAATGTGGCCCCTGGTGTAAGCCTGGTTATAGATAGGCCTTACACCAAAGTATGTATTTATTTATTTAATTTATCTATTTAACATTTGTTTAGCGGGAAAGTCCAACTTGGAACAAAGCCAGTTTTCAGCAGCAGCCCAGGGAGAAATGCTCCAGATGTATATCTTTGTAACAAAGTAAATCAGTTACACTGAGAGCAAGTGTTTTGGAATCAGGACAGACTTAACACAGAGGGCAATTCTTTTAGAATATAGCCCTAAGTCTATCCCCTAACTTAGCCCTTACTTTACCCTTAACCTGTGAACACTGTCACACAGTCTCACCTCACCTACTGCTACTGCATGTACATTTCTTCAGTAAAAGCAATGATTAACATTATTCTGTCCTGTATCTCCTGCACTGGACCACTGATGTGGGTATTTACCCGCCAACATAGTCAATGATTTTTGACAGCAAAATCAACTGTCAACATTTTGCACATTTGAAAAAAAGAATGTGAACTACACACACACACACACACACACACACACACACACACACCTATATAGACATATATCTATATATATATATATATATATATATATATATATATATATATATATTATATATATATCTATATATATCTATATATACACACAAACACACACATACATACATATATCATATGGTTGTACTCCTTACATCGCTGATGACCTTTCATCAACATGAAATACATTGTGAAACTTCATCAGTGATGTCTTTCATGGAAACATAAAACAACTAAATAAAGTGATTGGAAATGAAAGAAATACACTTTATTACTGATCACTTAACCAGAAACTTTACTTTTATGTTGGGGATCAACCCCAGTACCTCCGGGAATTAAATATACTAACGCCCAGGTTGCTTACTAAGTAATCTAAAACAGGACCTAGTGGACCAGTTGAGTGTCCCCTTTAACCACAGCCTGAGAACTGTATTTGTTCTAGCATAGTGGAAAGCAGCAGTAATTCCCTTGCACAAAGTGGGACGATGAAACTACCATGGGAACTATAGATCAATATGTCTAACCAGTCTCATCTGCAGGGCCATGAGAAGAATCATTGACATTATCAACAAGGACATGGATGACTTTCAGACTGTAGACTAAACCCAATTTGGTTTTGTTAAGGGTAGATCATGCTTATTAAACCTAGTAGACTTTTTTGAGAAAGTCACCAAAACCCTGGATGAAAGTAAGACAGTGCATACCGCCTATCTTAATCTGGCCAAGGGTTTCAACACAATCTACCAATCAGGTATCATTGAGAAACTCTCCCAGTGGGGGATTAAACCTTGCATCATTAGATGGTTGACCAACTGTCTCACTGACAGAACACAGACTGTCAAAGTTTTAACTCAACCTCTACCAGTACAGCCGTCACCAGTGGCATACCACAAGGGTCTGTACTGGGGCCTTTACTGTTCGGAATTTATTTCTCGGAAGTCTAGACTAAAGTTTGCTGATGATTGCAAAATGGGTGCAATCATAGGGTCCACCCATGATGTAAACATATTACAGGAGGGGCTAACACAGACAGATGATTGGTGCCAAAGCCACATGGTCTGAAAATAAATGCCAAAAAGTACCATTATTTTTCCCTTTTGCAAAGTGGAATTCCCTGCTAACTACAGCATTGACAACCCTCCCCCAAGCTCAGTCTCAGTGGTGCAAGACCTGGGGACAAAAGTAGACAGCAATCTGAAATTTGACCACCAAGTTTCCACAGTTCTAAGGAAAGCCTTCTATGTCATGCACCTCATAAGTCAGGCCATCTTATCCATGTCTGGTGATATTATAACACCACTGTACACAGCCCTCATCAGAACACTAACAGAGTACAATGCTCCCTTTTGCACATACCTCAGCAGACACATGCAGCAGCTGGAGAGACCATATAGGTTTCTCAACAAGAAAACACAGGGCCTACAAACCATGCCATGACATATGCAAATAGATTAAAAGCCCTGTCACTGTACTCTGTATTGTATAGGATGAGGTAACTTATGCCTTGCCTACAGACCAGTCTCTGACCCTGCCCTGAGAGAAATGCTGCACATCCACAAATCTAATGGCACAAGAGTTATTCACTCTAGGGATCTTAATGTAGCCTGTGAGATTAACAGAATGGGCTTGAGAGACAGCTATAGCTGATGACATCAGCAGAGTCTGGTAAGAGGAAGATGGTAATAGCAGTGTCTGACATACTGGTGTAAAATGCTGTCAATAATGTCAAGCAAGTGCACAAATGCACACACACACACACACACACACACACACACACACACACACACACACACACACACACACACGCACACACACACCAGTTGACTGAAGTGAGATTAGAACAGCTGCCTAACTATATGGACTAGAGAACTCAGTACTTAACGCAGGAACCACAGCATGGTCTGACTTTTATATGGCTGCAAGACAATTTATATTGGATTACATCATCAGTGGATGTTTGAGAGAAGATGTTGGAAGCCCTGCATGAAATGGATGTGTAGGTATGTCCAACTGTCAAAATACTGGTACTCCATGAGATTGTGATGATGACTGCAGGATAGTCAATTATGCTGCTTTGACTAGACAGACCCCCCCCAACACATATGCAGCAGTTGTCTGCAGTGAGAACAGAACCCCTAGCTATCTAAATACACTGTCTAAAGATTCTGTTGATGAGTTCAAGATATACAGCTATGCTCTTTTGTCTATATGGACACCCACACATACCAGTTGACTACAGTGAGATTAGAACCCCTACCTAACTAAGTACATGAACTAGACAACTCAGTACTTAATGCAAGTGCCATGGCACAAGTCTGACCCTTACAAGGCTGCATGACAATGACATCATCACTGGAAGTTTGAGAGAAGATATAGGAAGGACTGCATGAAATGGATAGCTAGCCATTTCCAACTGTCAAAGTATTGGCCCTCCATGGGATTGTAGTAGTGAGTGCAGGATACTAAATTATGTTGTTTTGTCTAGACAGACCCCCCCAATACACACACACACACACACACACACACACACACACACACACACACACACACACACACACACACACACACGCACAGACACACTCAGCAGTTGACTGAAGTGAGTATAGGACCCCTACCTAAGTACACTGACTAGCGAACTTAGTACTTTACACAAGCATCATGGCAAAATCTGACTTTTATAAGGCTGCAGGACAATTTAAAGTGGATGACATCAGCAGTGAATGCTGGAGAGAAAATATTGGGAGGCTTGCATGAAATTTATAACTAGCCAAGTCTAACTGTCAAGATATTAAAGTTCTGCATGTTACCAAATTGATGAATGTGCAATGTGTAGTATTTGCTGTTGTGTTTCCAATGTATACTTTAAGAAACAGCTTTACAAACTATATGCAAACAGCTGTTCACATTGCTACAAGTATTGGAAAATCTGAATGTGTATTATCATTTTAAAGATGCACATGGTATATAAAAATGCATTTGTTATTTATTTATGTAGTGTAGTGTAGTTCATATATTTGGGAACAAGTACTGAGAGACCAAGTTTGCTGTTACTTTTTTTAGTGCCCCGCTGAGCAGCTGGTTTGCACAAACAATGGCAAAGTGTTCGCACATGTGAGGTACACATGTCTACTGCTTTCCCTGTTTGTGCATAGTTAAGTGGTGGGAGAACACAAGCTTCATTCCTTCAATTATGAGATGGCAACAAGTGCAAATGCATTGACACATTTATCAAATCCAGGTGTATGTAATAGTTTTAAATAAGTATTGATAATGCAATAAAATAATTCTTTATGCTACATTCACTGTGTGTTACCATAGTGCAACATGTTTAAGCAGCATTGCAGGTAGGGTAACTGCACCATTTAAGAGCGGTTCACAGTTGCCTGGCATTGGTGTGCAATGCCAAACTCCGTGCAAACACAGAGGACAAAAAATGATGGTCTCTATTGCTTTTTTGTTACTTATGTGTGTTGTGTGTGATTATATTTTGACCAGATTAAAGGTGTTAAAATGGGATAGATAGGAAAGTGGTGAAATGGAGGGCAAGTAGGGGGAAGAACAAAGGGATAGAAATATAAGAATGTTCAGGGTGGTGGTAGAAAAGAACCATAGCTATCCACTTTTTCAAAAGTGTAAAATGAAAATATGGACAGAATATTAGCTGAATTTGGACTGTCACCTCAATAAACAGGGGAGACAACAATGTAATCATGTTGTACAGCCAATTGGACCAAATCAAGTGTGTCAAGAAGACAGATGTGCAAAGTGAAAAGCTATGTATAGGAAAATATTTTTGTGGGACAGGTGCCCATATTTTTTAATTCAGTAAGAGAGGAATGTTGGGTAAAGGACTTAGGTATTTCTTGATCAGGTAAGTAGGGTAGGTAAGGAAACAGATGCAAACAAACAGGACAAAGAAGACAAGACACAGGGATGGTGAGGGATATGAAAGGTTGAGAGACACCATGATTTGGGTTAGGGAGGGGACAACAGAAGCCCATGGCCATCAAATATGGACACAGTGAGAATCTAGTCCTCACCTGCTGGACAGTCACCACCATTCCCTTACTTTGTTGGCTGCTGGAGTGCTTGATGTCTCCTCCTATTGACCATGAGGGAGAGCAGCCTCTCCATCTGGTGTAGGTGTGCCCCAATGGTGCTGAGCATGACCATACACAACAACCCTGGTATCTCCTTGTGGGTAATAAAATCCCCACCTCCACTAGCATTCCCAGAGGGTACCACAGCACCAGCTGCCAAGATAGTGCTACCTGAGGATGCAGGTAGTGCAAGAGCAGGAGAAGAAGTACTGCCAGGTTGGGTCCCAGAAGAGCTGGGCGTCAGTGCCAGAACCGGTGGAGGAGGAGCAGGCTGAGCCAGTGGGGTTGGTCTACCTCCTTGTGCTGTAAAGCATTTTGGGATTTGTTACAGCTGGATGACATGCAGATGTTTTGACAATACATAGAAAAAAAGAGATAAGTGTTGGGGTGAGAGAAAAAAAGAGATAAAGTTAGTACCATCATATGTCATATCCAATGCATTATCACAATAATAACAATATTTCATTAAGTTAACAGAAGGGCATTTATGTCACTTGTGTAGAAATTAATTTATGTAATATTTTTAAAGGATTGTACTATTTTATACTTTTACTTGTGGTATTTAAACCTGCAATGTCTGACTACAGTCTTACACTTGACTCCTGCAGTTGGTTTATGCTACAGACTGAAGCAAGTGTGTTTGTTTTTACAGTTAGTATATGCATACTTACTTTGCTACAACTGCATAGAAAAGAAATCTGTTAATTTAAAAACTATAATAATACTTCAGTTCTGCTGCATATATACCCCCTTGCTTCCCTCAGTCTCTCTAGATGCTCAGCAAGGGCTTCCCTATTCACGGCTATCTCTGCATTACCTGTGGAATGAAGAGAAGACAAGAGCATTATGCATACCAGTCTTGCTTATATTTGCTTTCTATCTATTACAAATTCTCTTTAATAGTATACTTACACAACCGTGAGATGCTACTAGTTCTGAATTCATCCATCCACTGGTTGAGTGCATCCCTCTTACACCTTTTTAGGTCATTAAAGTGATGCCTACACTGTTCTCCAGTGCATGGAATGCCAGTCGCACTGGATACCGCCTTGGCCAGACTATTTCAAGTCTCAGACTTGTACTTGAAGCCTGTATAGTCCCCCTGCAAAAGCCTTTGGCTATTGGACTTTACAAGGAGTCCAATAAAGATTTTGGACTCCTCAATACCCCACATCTGCACCCTAAATTAGACACCTTCCCTTCTACCACCAGACATGTCTAACCAGAGAGAACAGCAATAGGTAATAAAGATTTCCTGACAATTCCTGTTATCAGATTTACTGGTATTGTGCAAACCTGAAGAACGATACCAACTACGTTTGCACAATGTTAAGAGGACAGTAATAGTGCCAAACAGAAAGAAAAGCATTTTTTTCACTGGGAAGATTAATGTGACAGTTGGCATTAGTCTGATAGTTGTTTCCTGTTGTAACTGTTGGGTGATTTCACTTTGCAGACCTACTGGAGCCATACATTTCATGACCTGGCACATTTTTGGTTTGGGTTTATACAATGATTGATTGATTTTTACATTGTGGGATTCAAACCTATGCATAACAGACAAAAATTTTGTTCCACACTGTGATTTTCCATCTTTGCCACAGAAAAAGTATTTCACAGACATAGTCATGAATTATTTAAAAATACACATGAGAGGTTGAGGGGTTAACCATGTATGTGTGTGACCTAACAATGTCCTGATTTATATATTCATGTGTGTATGAGCCATCCAAGGGCAGATAACACAAATATAATTAAAGAAACATAGTAGACACTATACTCTCAGTTATACATATAAATGATATGAGCTCCACTGCTATACATAGTTATCATTATTTATAATTATGTTTATTTTCTAAGTGATATTTTATATAAACTGAAAAGGGACAATAGTAAAAGTGTCTGGAATTCCCTGTATTATGACCCAGGACCATCTGTTTTGTAGCCTAATACTTACACCTGTTGCCAGAGGAATTGTTAAATAACAGTTGCATGTTTCCCTATTCATTAATATAAAGTAATCTGTAACAACAATACAAATCTGGTGAAGTTCCTCTATTAGAACCCAAGACCATCTGTATTGCAGCCCTATACTTACACCTGTTACCACAGTCATTGTTAAATAACAGTTTGATATTTCCCTATTCATTATTAACTTCTGTGTGTTAATCTCCGCACAACACTGGTTAGCGTGTTTGTGTGTGGCCCAATATATTTGTTTTTAAACTGTTGACTCTCTGCTTTCTGGTTGCATGATTGAAAGCAAAAATATTCAACAATGTATCCTTTTTTTAAGTTGAGAATGTCTGCATTCTATCTGAGGTGTTCTGTCTGGTTCATTTGTGGGCCATTACTTCAAGTCTGTGTGGTGGTAAGTGTCACACAAACAAAATATACAAAGCCAAACTTGTTTTACCCTTGTGACTAGTGTTTATTAGGTTTCATCCTTAAAAGACAAAGGTGTCACTTGAACTCTGATCTACAGATACTGCATGCTAAGTGGATCAATGGGTTTAGCATATGTGCTACACACGTAAGTGATTCACAGGTGTAGTTGATGTATTGGTTATCAAAGAAGTACATTATATCACATTTATTGGGTTTAGCAGTTTCTCATGTTTGCACTAAGCCACGCACTGTGCAAATGCTGCCATTAAAAAAAAGAAAGAAAAGAAATCTATAAAATAAACAGCACTATAAATCATATGTTAGTACACATGAAAGATTTTTACACAAGTCTGGATTTAAACTCTGACACCACTGAACCTTCAAAACACAGTAAGGGTGTCTTGTTTCTCTTTGTGACAAAAACAGTTTTGCAGCAGAGAATGAAAACCATTGTGCATACAAGCAAGCCAAAATCATCCACAGTAGCCACAAGACATATGGTGCTTGCACACCTCTGAGTTGTTTGTACATGTATTAATTTCAGATGTAGTGCAATGAATGATCACACAACCATTTATAACCATTATTTGTAGAAATTCAGCTCTGCCTTATTTCCATATGGTGTTTATTCTTTTCTTATCTGAGCAGTAATGTGAGACATGCACTCTGCAAGGCATTTGGTATCATTGTCTTAAAAATGTATGAGAATATTAAATGGCAATAATATACAGTTTTCAACAAATGCAGGGAAGGTTAGAGGTTACTGAACAGGAACATTGATACAATTACTTCTACACTTTGCAAGTCGAACCTGGCTGATACACCCACTGGAGGTAAGGGAGTCAGAATTGCTGTTGTGTTTTTCTTCTCCCCCCTACCAGTAATCATTCACAGTTACAATCCATTAGCAACAAACACTGAGAGAGTGCCTGCAGTATGTTTACATCTGCTACAGGGACAAGGATGTGGGATTCCGCAGATCTAATGAATTCACACCTCATTTGCATATTCACAGTGTTCACACCCCTGAAGATGAGGAGACTTTTTCATGTGAATAATACAGAAGAAGATTGCTATTACTTTGGCTTTGTCTGCACAGAAGACTGCTGATCTTGATAAGGTATGATTTTTTTTTCATTTATATACTGGATATGCTAGATGTCACTTAGAAAAATATATTTATATATGTGTTAGCAAATACTACTTTTAACTGTATGCACTTCTTAGAAGTTTACTGATAGCATAGGCATTTTGGTCAAGGCATGTTACTTTCTCAGATGCATAACATTATTAACTTTCATCACAAGTGTTAATGTTACAAATGTTTCTCTTTACAGTCTTCTGCTGTTATTTCAGTGAAATGTAAATGTCCTATATTGTCAATGACACAGGGGTATTAGCCTTCTAGGATGGCCCATAGACACCTCAAGTGAAGTGCTGTCCACAGGTACAGGTGACTTTCAATTGCATCAAAATGAATGCTCTGTGGTAAATGTGCGCACATGCTTTTGGGACAGTTTATTTGATAGCACTTGTAAAATTCACTGAAAGTTTTATTTCTTTGTTTGATAGCAAAATGTCACTTGCCTGTTGTTTGGGGGATGGGGGAGTCATGTTACACATCTGTGTTGGCACAAAGAAAATTGTTTGTACAGAGATTTGCTTTGCTATTTTTAGTCCCTTTGTTTTGGACCCAACCTTGCTTTGCATGTGACTGTGATATGTTACAACCACATAAATCCTTTTTAATATTTGAATATATTTGAAAGTTTTTTGTTTTCTAGTGGTAAGTATTGGAAAACCACAACTACTTATGTGTTATATCTAAGCAGGGACTTTTATTTATTTGATATTTATGTTCATTATCCTTCTTTTGCGTTTTATGTCACCTAGCACTATGGCAAACAAGCAACTCAGTCCCCGCAAACCCCCTTTTAGTGAACCTGATAATGATGTCATTGTAAAAGCATTTAGGCAAATGTGGCTTTCTGCTTGAGAGATGCTATGGGGATATGTCTGGAAGAATGATAATTTAGCAGAAGAGAGTAGACGATGTCACTGCTGTTGGGGGCCACACCAGGACATATGATCAGGTGTGCCATATGGCCATGACATGATTTCATTGGCCCAGAGGGTAGCAGCTGCAGTGGCACATGGATAAATGGCCACCAGGGGGGGCTTGCTACAGATCCACCACTGACACCAAATGAAGAGTTCCTGTCCACTATCAGGGATCCAAAGAACTCAGTGGAAAGTGCAAAACAACATGTGATTGATGCTGGTGCTGCTCTTTCAGAGAGGGCAAGTATGTCCCAGGAGGAGCTTCCAGGTAAGCTTACCTATGTCAATTGTGAAATATTTTTTGTATAGTAAAATAGTGACAGCAATACTTAAGTTTGTTTAACAAATGTATTTTTTTGGGGGGGGCTAGTTATAAAGATTGATACAGTTAACAACACATACTGGTTCATTACACATTGGCTTGGGGTGGATGTGTCATCCAAGTTTCTTTTAAATGTATTGTTAATGGGTATATAAAGGATAAAAACTTTTTAATCCCCTATTGTGATGATCGTGTCCTTTACCTTTTGATTAACTTCTGCTAAGACCATCCTCCCTAGGAACTGTGGAGTCATCTACACATGATAATCCAAACATTTTTATTTCATTACTGATGAGCAGTTCACAGAAATATTTATTTTAGCCATATGTGTGATGTGAGTGTCTGGGTAGTTTATGTATTGCTGTACTGTCTGTGATAGTGGTACCACTGTTAGTTTGTTAGCATATATTGAACTGTACTCCTGTAGCTATTGTAGTGTGGCTATTAATTTCTTTTCTGTGTTTGTTGCTTATTATCACAGATGATCCTGACAGTAGTAGTGTAGGACTCTTACAACTTGATGTCAGAATACTGGCATACTCTGATGATGATGGTGGGCAAACTGAGGCACAGTCATGGGGTGCAGAGGTTGAATCTGACACTGAGGTTTACATTCAGCCATCCTTTGTAATTCCACGGGACACAGCCAGTAGGCCTATACCAATCCATTCCAGTCAGCCCTCAGATATTGGACAGGTGGAAGGTGAGACAATAAGTCAAATCATGGTAGTGTGGTTAATGGTGCTTCAGTGCCTGTTGACTCTGCCTGTAGCCAAACTGTGGGCAAGGTGCCACACAGGAAAGTTATTAGGGGTGCTCAGAGAAGGCCTGCTGTCCATCCTCTACCTGATCCAGGTGTGTCTTTCCATGACACTTGACATATGTTTAGGGCCATCATGTAGGTGCAGGCACATTCCAATAGGGCCTCCAAAGAAATGTTTAGGGTTATAGATGTGGCACAGGCTGACATGCATGACTGCCGCCACCATGTTGCTGATTCAATGGATTGGATGAATGACACATTAGAATGGGCAGTGTCTGTGATGTAATGCTTGTTGGGAGGGGGACAGCATCCACGTGGATGTAGGTCAGCCACATTAGCCAACTTGGCCATCCTCAATCATGCTTCCATAATGGTACTACTTCCACAGCTCTGTCAATAGTTGAGGTGTCCAAAAACCAGTCGAGGCAAGCTATGGGACCATGGTCCTGGGCATACTCATGAGGAGAGCTCATCCAGCAGACATCAGTTATGTTCAGGTAGCAGCAGTACATCTCACCATGGGTGTGGATTTGGCAGTAATTCTCATAGCAGAGTCAGTTATGTGGTCAAGTACAACGACAATGAACTGCCACCTCAACCATGCACAGTTCACATCTGTCCAACATACCAAGAAGTAGAGCCAGCACATAGCTTGGCTGTGTCCTTGCAGATGCTCACACACCAGTTTCACCTGGGGTGCCCATTCAGACACACGCACACCAATTACATAGTTCAGTAGTGAGGCTTAAAGCTCATTCTGTCTCAGATGCCATTTGATACTTTATCCAAATGTCTGCCTATTTCTCTTTATCATGGACATGAACTCACTTACCTTTTGAGTCAGCCTAGGCTTCCTGCACACCCCCACAACTTCATGTGCAAGTGGTGATAAGTGTGCCATATCCTTGTTTTCTGTCTTTTGGATTCGAGGATACATATGTTTTGTGGCTGATGCTCAGTGCTTAGAATATCTGTATTTGTGATGCTGTTTTGCTAATTGTACTACTTTCTTACAGGTTTTTGTAATGTGTGCATGCCTCCCACACTCTTACAGCATAAAAAGCTGGACCAAGCCAAAAAAATGGGACAAAGGCTGAACAATAAGGAGACTTTTTAAATATTTTGTTCTTACAAAGTTAGACAGTTGATAGAATCAAACAGATTTTGCACCACTATTTTTAAGATGTTTCTGAGGAATATGAAGTCTGAAACTGAAACGTGTGTCATTAATTTCTGTTTTTTCTCCTTAATGATTTGCCAGTACAAAAGTATGAGGTCAAATTGAGGACATTCGGTGACCATCACAACTTTTGCGAGGTATGAATGTGTGACTGTTTGATGCCTAAGACCTATTACTTTATAGAAGACACATGTATTCACATAAGTCATTGCTGTCACATTTTAGATTCATAGGTTCATAGAAGTTTACTAGCCTGTTGGCCCTAGGGCCTTTATAAGCATAGCCTTGTTATACCCTTATTTTCTTATTGACCAAGTTGTATGGTCTATATTTGCAGTACTAGTCTATCATCAGCACTGACTGCCCTTATCAAATAGGGACACAGGTGACACCCCCCCCCCGGGTAAATTTAGGGTCTATATTAGAACATCGAAGTTTCAAAACTTCGAATGTTCTAATATCAAACCCTATTCAGCAAAAGCTGAAAACATCGAACATACAGAACAGCAATTTTTTTCCTAGGGAAAAAAAATTTGCTGTTCCAAAACACATACACACAACACAAGTACACCAAACAAATAGCAATCCACACACATACACCTAAAATCTTACACCTAACCCTACACTAAACTATACACACACCACTAACTATTCACTTACCTTAACTCAAACCCTAATCCTAAGGTCCGTCACTATCACACACTCACCTCACCCGGGCCCTAACCCTAACTCACCTGCCCCGCCCTAACCCTCACGTCCACACAATCGCACACTTATCTGACCTGCGCCCTAACCCTAACTCACCTAACCCACCCTAACCCTCACGTCCACACAATTGCACGCATACCTAACCCGTGCCCTAACCCTAACTCACCTAACCCGCCCTAACCTTCACATCCACACAATCACACACATACCTAACCCACACCCTAACCCTAACTAACCTAACCCACACTCAATCACACACTTACCTGAACCCGACTTGTAACTTTCCACCACAATACTGAAAATACAGAAGCAACAGAAATGGATGACCAAATTCTTTCCCTATGAAAAAATTTGGTTTTCTGTTGCTTTGATATTTTCAGCTTTCGCTGAATAGGGGTCGATATTAGAACATTCGAAGTTTTGAAACTTCGATTTTCTAATATAGACCCTAAATTTTTGGTCGCCCATCCAGTTGTCTAAGTTATACTTAAATAGGGTCATTGAGGATCTCTGTTTTACGTGAATTGGGAGTTTGTTCCAGAGGAGTAGCAATCTCTAGGAGACATAGCTGTCTGTCCAGCATGTCTTGTTAACATCATAGGCTAGGTTAGGATCCCTAGAGTGAGTGAATTTTGTCTCTTTTGACTTGCGGATGTGCAGCATTTCCATTAGGGCAGGGTCCGAGACTGCTCTGCAGGCCAGGCACAAGTCACATCTCAGCACCCCATAACAAACAGAGTACAGTGACAGGAACTTCAGTCTGTCCAATTAGGTCATGTGCTGAAGGCCCTGAATTTTCTTGGTCAGAAATGTCTGAGGGCTCTCCAGCTGCTGCAGGTATCTGGTAAGGTACATGCAGAAGGGAGCATTGTACTCCATTAGCGGTCTGATGAGGGATGAGTACAAGGGAGTTATAACATCTTGTTGTCATTGCTGTAAAAATCAATAACCTTTCACTTACTTACATTACCAAGTAACAGTATGTCATCACTTACTTACATTACCAAATAACAGTATGCAAGTCTCTCGCAAATGGTGAAGCAAAAAAAGCAACTACTAACTAGCAAACATACTTTGTCTACACAGCGGCACTGATAGAGAAAGGGTATTTAGTAAAGTAACGTATGGATATAGGTTAGGAGCAGTGACCAGGTTAAAGTTCGGTGGCCAAGGGAGGGTAGGGAGTCTTTCCACCCTGCATCAACTTATTCATGTGTACTGAACCTAACCCCAACTCTGTCCCTACCTCAGTTAACCAACATTGCTTTTTTTTGTGTTTTCCATCTTATTATTACAGGTATTCTTCAGTTTAACAAAGTTTAAAAATGTTATTTTTAATGGTATCAGTAACTAATTAAATGTGACTTGAAGACTTGAACTTATACATATATATAGATATATATATATATATATCTATATTATATAGATATATATATATATATATATATATATATATATATATATATATAGGGTCTATATGATGCTATTGAATGGACTAAATAGCGAATGCTATTTAGTCGATCTGATACTGTCGAAATGGCAAAATAGCGAAGTCATAGAACATCGTATTTTTTCCCAGGGAAAAAATTCGGTGGGCCATCTTTGGGACTTTGCCATTTCCTCCACTATGGTGCGATCTTGGAGTTGGTATATTTAAGTGGGGGTGTGTGGGGGGCACAGCCCCCCACATGGGGGGTGGGAGGGACAAAGCCCCCCCCCTCTTAAATTTGTGTTTAGTTTTTTTTTTTTTTTTTACGGAGCAGCAAATTGTTTCCTTGGGAAAAAATTTACTGTTCCGTTCGATATTTTGTTGTTTCGATATTATCGGTATGATGAAATAGCGTTCGCTATTTACATGGTACGATAATATGATATAGACGCTATATGTATATATGTATATATATATATATATATATATATATATATATATATATATATATATGTGTGTGTGTGTGTATGATATATATATATATATATATATATATATATATATATATATATATATATATACACACACACACACACACACACACACACACACACAGACACACATACACATGCATACATATGCGCGTACACACACACACACACACACACATATGCACGCACGCACACACACACACACACACACACACACACACACACACACACACACATATGTGAGTATGTATGTGTATATGTGTGTATATATACGAGTATGGTATTAAACATCAATTGACAGAAATATTAGTACACATTAAATCAATGACAGCTCATCAACAACACACTTACTTGAAAATACTTGCTGAAACTTCACCATTCATTATAGGAAATCTATCACCTTGTGTGATGAGTGAACCAAGAATGTAAAATGAACACTAACTAGGAGACACACTCTGTCTATGTAGTGGTATTGTTAGGGAAAGATGTTATAGTAGCACAATATGTTGTAGGGGCCAGGTTAGAGTTAGGTGGGCAAGGAAGGCAGGAATGCCTTTCTCTTCTGCAGCACCTCAGGCATGTGGAATACCCCTTACCCTAAACCTGTCAATATGTATTTATGGATGGCACACAGTGGCAGCTTATAGGTATAGCAGAGACAAGTTATATTTCATTACAGAGGTGTTGACTGCTGTTTAACATCATCCTCCCATCGGTGTAGGCAGTTAGGATTGCAGCACCTCATATCATTGTAATGGTGATGGCACAGTTCCTCCATGTGTGAGATGCCAGTTGCATGAAAGACAGCAAGGGTTAAACTATTTCAGACATCAATCTTATACTCAGGCCCTTTATACTCCTCTGCAGGAGCATCTGGCTTCCTTATAAAGGGGGCCCAAAAGTATTTTGGATTCCTTCTCTGACAACCACTGCACTCTAAAAGGAGAACTACCCTCTTTCTCCAGCCATGATGCCTCACCATGAAGAACGTTAGTGAAAAATAGCTGAAAACTGGCCCCTGAAATCAGGTACTGCATGTCCCATCTGCCACAAAATGACTGGCATCAGTGAGAACTTCATTTGTGTGATGGATAGCAGGCTAGAATAATATAGGTATTGTATTAATATGGTTCACAATGACACTTTAAGGTGGGAAACATGACAGTTCTGTAACCCTGTGTATGCAAGAAATCAATCAGGCACAGCAGCAACTCCATTTACAGATGGTTATAGGTGGGGTTACTGTCCCCCACCCCCAGAAACTGCTGTCTGCAGTGACCCAGGCAATTAAGTGCAATGCTTAGCAGGTATTCTCATCAAGCAAATTCAGTGATTCAGAAACAATAATGAGTTGATCTCTAATTAGCATAGTCATCAAGCCCAGCCAATGAATTTGCAGAAGGGTAAACAGACAGAACTATCACAGTACAAAACGACTCACGAGGCAGCAACTTCTGAACCTGCTGCACCTGTCAAGTATGTTGCTTTTAAGTGCTATTTTATTTGTTCACCATAATATAACATGAATTGGACAGCACTTTTAAGTGTTATGGGAGTGTGTATTGAGCATGGTACTGCAAAGTTAACATAACTCCTAACATAACCTATGCATTCCCTCAGTCTGGAGACAAGCATTTAGCCAGGTTCAAATATGCTGTCTGCACAGCTCCTTTAGGTGACATTCATATATTTCTGAATTGCTCTGCCATCTTGTTTTGTTTCATTTTGTTGCTCATTTTAATAATGTTGCTGATTACCATGTCATTATATGGGCATTAGCCTATACTGTGTCTGACTATCTGCTTTGTGTGGCCATGTTGTGGAGCTTATTCTTACCAGAATACAGTAAAGTTTTTTTGCATGCAGCTCAGAGAAATAGCTTATTGAAAAACAAGTGTCATGGGCTATACTGCAGTGCTTAAAAATTTGCCAATAAGACTGCAAACTCCTTATACAATGAAAGGCAACTAATTTGTATGGTGGTTTGTTTGGTTTAATATCACACAGCTAGAAAATAAATGTTTTCACATCACGATTTGGTACTTGCAATGTTCATTTATCATTACCTAATTCTGAGAAACTCAAAAACATCTGGCTTTGCAGGCTACTATTGCCTTTTCCAAATATTCAGAAGTAACATGGATGTTTGAAATCCTCTGTGAATATGCTGAAAATGGTTGTCAAAGGCAGAAACCCCTCATGGTATGCATACTCATGCGTCACATAATTTTTAATTCCTTGCCTCAGTAGGGGGTATCAGCTGCAGGAATTTCAATAATAGACACATCAGCCTCGTTTCCCCTTAAAATAAAATCATTTACTTCTAAAGATTTAAATGCAAGCTGTTTAAAATGTTACCTCAGTGTAACAACCAAGGAAAAGGTATTATCTGCTGTTATAAAGGATCTGCTTAGACATGCTAGGTAGTCAAATAACTTGTGATAAAAAATGGTATCTTTTAATCAGTAATGGCACTAGCAGTTTGAAAGATGTGTACTTGATCAGAAAATGTTACATTCAACCAGAAAGTCCGGATATAACAACTCCTTTGATGACTGCTGCACTTAATGTGTTATATTCATATAAGCAGGATTTGAGCATATGGTTTCTCAGAAATATCCTCAATTCGTTTGAAAGAGATAGGTGGTTATTTCAGTCTCTTAACAGAGAGCAAAAAAATAAGACCCAACTATGAATCTAGAGAAAATGTATGTTCTTGTTATTAGTTATGTCTTCCTCACCTTGTAGTCATTGATTTATTTTTCTGAACATTCCTGAGACAGGCTCAGGACTTGTTTGCTTCTGTCTGACTTGTCACATGGCATGGCTACTCAAACAAGCATAATTCATTTGACAAATTTTTCACTTCATTTTTTTTTTCAGAAATGATCTCATGTCTTCAACTAGGTCCAGTTACAAGTCACAAGACAAAGAAAATCAAAACTGAATGACCAAAATAGAATTCCTAGAAATGCATAGAGTTCTATCCTTGTACTTTCATTAAACTTTGGAGAAGGTCATAATATGTGAAAGTCCCAATCCAGTATATATTGTTTTTACCTTTTAGTCAAACCTATTATATTCTTCATGTTTCCAGCTGTAGAACAATGGTTTCCTGAAGCTCAGTTGAGTTATTTAAAACTGACCTATGGGAAACCACTTATTTGGAAGATGGGATGGTTGTGATGCCATCTTTTGTAAGTAATTAAGAAATAGAACTCAACAAATTAATACAGCAGAAATCAAAGCACAATAATTTCATACTTTGTAAATTTAATTTGAAAGGATAGTTTCAGAGCTCCTCACATTTCAACATGTAGACCTTTGTTTCCCATTAGTGAATGGTTGCTGTCGTTCACAGAACCAGAGGTCTTCAGTACATTGTACATGTCATGACTTTCATTTTGGCTTGACCGTTAGAGTCAGTTCTGAAGAACTTATTCAGATGAGTATCACTTCACATGCCCAGCATCAAAGATAGCTTTTTTATTCACTTTGCATGTGGAACTTTATTCATTGGGCTTCTTTTGAGCTAATCCAACTTGAGTGGTTCATTTTTTCATTAAAGAGGAGGCATTCAAGTGTTTTCAAAGGTAATGTGTAGCTTACTCTAACGCAGAACCATTTTGTCCCCCAGGACAGCTCTCCCAATAACAATACCAGACAAATAATGCCAATTTGACCATAGTTTCCTATGTTCATAGGTACTTACTAGGCTGTTGATCTGTAGCCTTGCACTCCAGTCAACATAAAGCATTTGACTTATTTTTTGTTTTTCTGCAGCCCTTCTGATTCTAGCTTTTACCTCCTCATTCAGACTTTCCTTTTCCTCAACCACCACTCTCAGATACTTGGTGCTGTTAACCTGTTCCACTATTTTCCCTTCTGTCTCAATTCTTAGTTTCTTCTTTAGATTCCACCATTTGCTACTATTACAGCTGTACTCAGTTTCATCCCATGTGCCTTCAGCTTTGCCTTCCATTCTATTCCCCTATCCTTTGCTGCAGTTCTTACTCAGAATCTACCTGTAAATCCACATCATCTGCATACAGCAACTTTGTTGCTCTGCCTCTCTGATCTGTTTGCTAATGTAGTCCATTACTAGTATGAGCTATAGTGAGCTCAGAGTCGAACACTGGTGCATGCACAATCCCACTGGGAACACCTCTGTGAAAATGAACACTGTTCGTACCTGAGTCATTGGATCCTTGTACATAGCTTGCACTAACTCTACCAATGTTTCTGGGACTTTGAACCTCCGCAGGACTGCCCAAATCAGCTGTTTTGGGACCTTGTCATATGCTTTCTCCAAGTCTAAGAATGCCTAGTTGGACACTTTCCTCATCTCTAGCTTCTTCTCAAAGCTTGGAAATAGATGATGTGATGGTAAGGAGGAAACTGGATATCATATGTATCCTGGAGATAAGATAGAAGGGTAGTGCGCAAAGCCCTGTGGCTTGGGATCCACAGTCTACTACTCAGGAGGAAGACAGGATAGAAATGGTGCAGAACTGTGGTGAGGGAGAGGCTTCAGAAGGCAGTGAGACAATCAGACTCCATCTTAATGATAGGGAAGTATTCATAATCTCAGTCTATGCCATGGAGAGTCTGTGCCACAGCCCACAGCTCCATTCTTTGATGAGTTTCAGATAGAAACACTCACCATGTCTTTTGGAGGTGGCAGGAGCCCCACAGAGACAGAGGGAGAACATGAAAACTGCATGATCGAACCTTGTACCTTGTGCTTGGGAGTCAAAGACCTTAACCATTATGGTAACTGGTCTCTTCGATCTTCAAGCACAAAAAAAAAAACAAGAAAAAGGGTTTCCTGTGCACCACTGTAACTTATAATCTTTCCTGTAGCTTCTAACACTGTTGAAGGCACTACTTTATACCAAACTAGCTGTATTATTACTGTAGGCCACCCTGCCAATGTACTAGGAAACTGTTGCTACAGTGACACCAGATCTCAGAAAGTGAAGGGTAGTAAACAACATTTCTGGACCAAAGAGATATGTTTATCTCTTAAGATTAATGAACAACATAGTTGGTTGGCCTATCTGCTGGATAAGAGCATTAATTACTGAACTGAGCTGTGCTCAAAACATGCCTAACAAGACTTTCCAAATCACTTCAAAGAATGCTGTATCAAGGCCCAAATTTAGTCCAATCAGTTATAAAACTGTTCTCTTAGCCAAATGGGCAATGAAAGAATAACCAAAAATTACAATCCAAGTACAACTTGTAATAAAATATAAACCTTAGATTAATCAGCCACTCATTAGAACTTATCTCATAGATGAAAAAAATGCTGCAGAGGACCAATGACCCACCCTTTGTATAACTTCTTGAAACTAGTCCTCCTTGGCTAAATCAGATGCCCCATCAATATGAAATAAATGAGATAAATAACTTTATATAAGTAGATCTTGAGCACAGAGAGCTTTGTGCAAAATGTGATCCACATTTTTCGGGTTAACAGTCACTCTGGAAGTAACTTAAGCACTACATCATCTGCAGAAAATGTATGAGACAATCTGAACACATACCTTCCTTCAGTTTCAAGACAAATTCTTCCCTTTTTATGCAACACCTTTTCAAATGTATCAAAAACCATCTGGTTAACCATGGAAATGAAAGCTCTGCTCAAACTTAGGAACAATCCATGGTCTTTGTCGAGATAATATCACTCACCAGAAAATCATCCTGTCTTTACCTCTCTACCTAGCTAAGCAAACCACATAAAGCACACAACTAACTATTTTAAAAAACAACTTGCTCTGCTAGGCAAACCCAAGCATTTCTGACAGGAAGTAAATCTTCTCACAGGCTGAAACTCCAGAGATCTGACCTCCACCCCATCACCATCCAGACATCTCAAGGACAGCACTCAACCTCTAATTTTCAAAAGGAATCCAGCCACCTACCTAGTACCACAACCTCTGATTCACCCCCAGTCACCTAGCATCCCTCTTTTTACCCCCTTCTTTTTTATAAGAAAAGGTGCACACAAAGACCTTGACTCCCCACTAGAAAATATACAGCTAGATGCACCCCATGGAGCAGACACCCTATTCTCTTGGTTTATATCACTCTGCAAATACGTCCTTACCACACCTCTTCTACGTATGTATAACCTCTGCTTAATTCACAATGCAATGCCAGACATATGGAAAACTGTTCTTGTTAAACCCCTTCCCAAATAGCCTTAGCTAAAAATACCTCTCATTTCTACACTATCTCCATCCTCCCTGCACTTGAAAATACTTAAAAACCTAATCAGCAAACAGCTGTCCACTTGCATCAAACAGTACTACCTCCTCACTCTTAAAAAGCTTGGATTCTGCAACTGGCAGAGCACAATGGTAGCACTATGGTCACTTATAGATGAGATCCTGGACACTGGGAATCTTTCAGGACCTAGTAGGTCATATACAATTTTGCATGATAACTATAGGAATCAATCACAGGAGGTTAGAAAAGATTGGGAAAGAGAATGGGTAAGCAGCTGACAAAGAAACAACAGGAGGTAATATGTATGGCTTGCAAATGTGCAACAAATTCTAGAAGACTTAGGATTTGTGCTTGGAAGTGTTTGCATAGGTATTTTTACACCCCAAGCAGACTCCAAATAATTATTCCTCAGGTAGATTGCAAATGTTGGAGGTGTGATGGGGAAGAAGGTAATTGGAAACATATTTTGGGGAATGGAATGAGTTAACAGGCTTAAAAATTACCTACAGACTGCTCTGTCAGAAATACTGGGTGAACAAATTGGTGTAACTAATGACCTGATTTTTTTCTACTGGGGATACAGGATCTGATTTGCTTAGATATAGTAAGGCTTTGATGAAATGTAATTCTGATGGCTGCCAAAAAAGCAATTACTAGAAAATGGAAATCAAAGTCTAAACCTACCATATTTGAAGTAGTGAATATAGTAATAGAGATAAAATAATTAGAAGTGGTATCTTTAGAAAAGGGTAGCAGCAAATTGCATAGACAGAATGTCAATTTTGGAAACAGTACAAGCAGAATAATATTTTGGAAGAAGAATGAGGTTTAAGGGATGGGATGAACTGAGTGAGCTCCATAATGCTGGTTTGACAATGACTGTACAGAAGATTATCTGTATGTGTGTAACATCTGTAACTGAGAATATGTCAATATAGTTTTTCATTTATATAAATAAATAATTGTCTTTGTAACAAGTGATATTTCATGAAAGATTATTAAAAAGCAAAATACCCTCTGATCTCTCTAATCTTCCTATCACTCTTTATGCAGATAACATGGTTAATCTTCCATCAAGTCCCTCGCATTCAACTGTTCATACACAGCTTAAGTCTAACCTCCATTCCCTTAATTCTTGGCTAAGCAATCATATGTTACTCCTACCCCCACTCCCACCAAAACAAAAAATATGATATCTGGAATCTCACAAAAGCTGGAAAAACACTTAAAAATCTCAACACTGCAGATCTCAATGGTTCCACAATTGAAACAACCACATCTTTTAAATACTTAGATTAATGGCTAGACAAGTCACCTAACTTCCAAAGCCACACTGAAAGCACAAGAAAAAAATAGTTTTCTTTAATTCTTGTCCTAGAAAATATCTCATTTTCTCTCCAGTCCAGCTAGAGCTGCAACAGGCAAAGGAGTTTCCTTGCTCATCTTGAATTCAGGCTCCCCATCCTAGCCACAGCCTCTAAAAAATGCATCCTTTCTACAGTCATTGAAAACAAAATCTGAAAATTCACTTCCAATTCCACTCTCCCTTTTAGGAACACCAATGTCTCACCCTTTTCAAAGCCAATGGCTACCAGTCTCCTACAAAGTTGAGCTATGTCTTCGATCTCTTCTTTTAAAGCTACTTCAACCAGGTGCCATCCAGCCTCTTGCAGCCAAATTCCATAATAAAACCACCCCATATAACCTTCACAGCCTCTCCCAATTAACTCTTTCACTCCAGACACCCCAAAGCAAACAGCACCATACCAACCTCTCCTTTTCCATTCTTGCACCCAAACTCTGGCAATCCATACCCCACACCTAAAAGAAGTATCCTCTTTTCCCAGGTTCAGAACTCAACTCAAAAGACTCCTCCATCAAAAATCTGACTGAATGTGCTTTTCCACTGGACACATAACCTAACTCTCTCCTCACCTGCATCAGTCCTACTTTGACCCTCTATTTTCATCTGCTTTATTATATTTACTACTAAAATGAATTCATATTGTTTTTCTACTCTGTTAATATTTACATATTGCATCAGTTGCCTAGGGGATTTTCTCCCTTTTGTGATTATTCTGTATGTGAATTATGTGAATCTGTTCTGTTTTATTTTTTTTTTGTGAATTTCTGTGCTTGGGCTGTGCCTACAAATGGTCTGTTGTGAACAGTGCACTACTCCATTAAACAAACAAATTAAATAAATAAATATTCAACATCACTGCCCACTGGATTGGGCAGAGAATCTGGACTGATCTAGACTTGGACTCCTTTTTCTTAAGAACCTGCACCACTGCCTGGTTGTCTGAATGAAATATTACTTTTTTATTATAAATCCGATCCTCATATACTGCTCTCATCACCCAAACTGGCATACGCTCACTAATGGTATCATCCTTCCTCTGCTTTGCTGTCCAAAAAGCTGGCCAAGGGGCCACAAAGTAATGACCTTTATAGGAAGTCCCCATTAAGAAACCACCTGCTGCATCAGTAAACAAGTGAAGTACCTGTGATGAAACCCAACTGCCCTTCCATAATGAAAAGCCATTGTATTCTGAAAGGAAACAATGTCACATGAGCAAATTGTCCACTTGTGCTTCTAATGCCCACCCTTTAGCAGGTTAGCCAGAGACATAATAAATGTCCTCACAGGGATCACTGCCCTACAGACAAAGTAAAGGATGCCCAAATGCTCCATGACATTCCTTAATATGACTTTCTTGGCAACTAAAATCCTTCCATAACATTCTTCATTTGGTACAATTTTGATGTAGGCAGCTGAGGATGCTACATCAATTTCTAAACATAAGAATATTAATGCTTTAACTGATCCTCAGTGTTATCCTCCATAATGGGAACTGCATTGCCATGATATAACTGCATAAACAGATCCAGAACCTCTTTTAAGTATCAGTGACCTACTCCCAATGACCAAAAAGTCATCCAAGCAATGGACTGTTGCCTGGTGCAGAGCTCTCTACTGGCAGTACCATTGCAAGGCTGACTTAAATTTCTTAAAGGTGGTATATAGTATTCTACCTGTGGAAATCTCTCTGTTAAGCAGTCTCCTTACTATCCCCTCCCTGCCAACCACTGACCTCAAATTTTCACTCAACTTCCCATTAGGGTAGCATCCAATTTTATTGATATACCTGCAGAAAATTCCATCAAAATGTCTCAAGTTGATTAACCATTCCAGTAGTTATTCGACAATTTGGCCAACATTTTCACATTCATGGGGTGGGGTGGGGTGGGTGTTGGAGGCTATCTACAGGGGATATCTTGAAAGAATTTACCTTCTTCAATCCCGAAAAGGAGTTACCATCCCTGGCTGCAAATTATTCCAAAGTATGAACTTACCCTCTGTCTCCAATAGTGGAAGAATATGTATACAACGGTCTGTCCATAGCCACACATTTTATTGATTGATACCTTTTCCCACATTATGAAAAAATGTACAAAACAACAGGCTGTCCAAACACATGCCATTAGTATAGGCCCAACAAGCTTTCATTTTGCCCCTCAAGGCCTAAGCTTCCCTGGAAATTACTATTTTGGCTTATTGATCATGACAACCAGCCAAATATCTGCATGCCAGTCCTCCCATTTGAGAGACTTATTCATAGCATTTGACTTTTATAACTTCTGATAATTTTAGAGCCTCAAACCCAGCTCTGAAATGGCAAGCTTCTCAAATAGTCAGGAAACATGTCAATAGGGACAGAACTTACTAGAAGTCTTTTTCTAAAATGATGCCCACAGAATGAATAAATATTATGATCCAGTTATCCCAGTGCTGAAGTGTGAACTTTCCTTGCTGCTTCTAACCTATGGATGTCAAAACCAAAGCAAGATCTCTTGCCCCACTCTTTTCATATCTAAAATATGTTGTATGCCTTCCAAATCTACCATGTGAACAACTTTAACATATTCTCCTCACAGAATCTTGTCTTTATTCCTAGTAAAAATGTTTGATGTGATAGCAGCCACTGAAGAATTATGTTCTAGCTCTAATATAATAGTCTGATCAGTGTCACTTCCTGCTGTGCTCAGGGGGTCCCCATCCCCCAGGATGACATTTTGATTAGTAATGATAGTATAGTTGGAGAAAGAGAAATCTGGGGGCATGTGCTGCTCCTGGACACTCATCAAAACCACTGACAGTGACTATCTAATGTGAGTTACTCAAACTTTTTCTATAAATAGATCAAAGAGTTTAGATCTCTCTTTCTCAAATAAAGTATCCAAAACATTTCCGAGGTAACCTTCAGCTGACACCTTCCTACTTGAAGTCATTACCTGAATGGTTACTGGCAGGATGTTGTGGACTGGGAGTCATTCAGGGAGCTCTGATGCCCCTCTATGGTTCTTATGCCTTAACCTCTTTACTGCAGCTTGTGCTAAATGGGATTGTCCTCCACAGCTAGTGACATCATACACTTATTGTGTTTAGCTTTAGGAATAACTTGCTGCTGCCCATCTCATGCAAATTCTTCAAAGAGAGCCTTTGCCTCTGACACTAAGCATTCTCAGTGAGACATCAACTCTTCCACAGGTTGCATGATTCCTGGACAAAAAAAGCAGTATACATGTTATTAATTTCATTCATCCGGTTGAAATTCCAGTGCACACAGCAAAAAAAAAAAAAAAAAAGCTGAAATTTTATAAAGAATTATATGTCATTTGAATATCAAACTGATTTGTACAGATGCTTGTATTGCAAAAAATGTGTTTGTAAAGCTATCTGTGTTAAAATGTACCAACAGTGTACCCTGCTAGACAGAAAAAGAAATATACATGTATTATTGTAACTGTTTAAATGTATGTGTTTTAACAGAGGATACTGGAAGAGAACAGGTTAATCTCAAACTTTGAAAATGTTCTGAAATTAATTACTGGGCCTAGGCCATAAATATTGTTTCTTACAGTTCTCAATGCAGCCAGAGACAAAAAGTCTGTACTAGGAAGCGTTCTGCATTGTCTTTGGGGTGAACTAATTGCTACTCTGGAAGAGTGGAGGCTTGAAATTGTTTTATGACTTCCAGGAGCTGCAGCAGATCTTGGCAAGGCTCTCTGTGTGTATTATTTACACATATGTGCTAAATCCTGACAGCTTCTAGCCAAGTGGGGTAGCATGTGAACCAGAGGTCAGATGACCATATGTATGCAATGTCATTCTGTAGTCTAGGACAAAAATGATATTTAATACTAGATGAGATGGAAGTCTCATTGCACTCTATTTTTGTAACCTGACAAAGAAGGATCTCTTACCTACTTCATTCTGCCTTGCTCTAGTAAGTAACCAGAGAACACAATTCTTTAGATCAGTCAGGAAAGTATAGTGAGATTAGTTTAGTATTGTTTTTTCTGTAACTGTGTGAACCTGTCCACTTGTGTTATTTTTAATATTTCCTGTATTTGAAACTCTGGTGTTTATTGTAAATAGATGTTTAGTATGTTCATGTTCTTTTCTTATTTATTATTAAATATATTTAAACATTTCATTGTGGCTGGTATTTTAGAGACTATTTTAGTCTCTGAGAAAACTTATATATATTTGGTGACAACTCTGGCCACAACTGAAAGCTTTGCTGTTGGTCAAACTACCATTTGTATTAATGTTAATTTCACTCAGTATAATTGGAAACCCTTGTAAGAGACTTAGAGTAGCTGACTTTGGGGTGTCTGGTGACAATGTAACTACCTTATAGTCTGGGCAGAAGGGGCATAGCTAGTAAACCTGTGCCAGCCATTCCCAGGTGTGTGTGCATGTGTTTGTGTGTGCATGTGTGTGTTAAAATCAAATCTCAATATGTGTGTGTGTGTGTGTGTGTGTGTGTGTGTGTGTCAGCTAAGACTTAGAACAGGATCATGAAGCACTGGTTCCATAGAAAGGGTGCCAGAGGACTTAGTTTGGACACTCAGCTGAGGTCTCTATAACTCTATAGCTGTGCCAGTGGGGGAGTCTTATTACTGGCCCAGAATGGAGACCTCACAGTGACATAAAAGCCTTCACTGATATACTGATCAAAGCTTCACAATTTTGTTGGTGGTTGCATAGGCAGTGATACTGACTGCAACGCCATTACCTCTAAAAAAGACTCTTGTCAACAGCACATCAGCATTTAACCACATGGGATGGGAGAGAGCAGTATTGCCTAGACAAAAAGTTTGAGGAATGCACCTACCTCTCAATCTCTCCAAACAATTAAAATGTCCCTCATTTTGAGCCTTAAAAGATAATGTTCTCTGTAGATCTAAACGGGTTTTTCCCTCCCTCTTTTATGAATTAGAATCTCACTCATTTTTACATACCCTAATATAAGACACTTAGCTAGTATTGTAATATCTATCTATCTGTATATATATATATATATATATATATATATATATATATATATGGTTCTACCTGACATATATAAACAACCACACATAACCGACAACGAAATAACTACACTGCACACACCACAATAACAATTAAAACAAAACACATCCCCATTCCACAAACCCACACACAAACACAAGCACAAAAAATCCTTACCCACACTAACAACCTACCTAACCCTAAGGTAAGGTCTCCTATACACTTACCATACCCCTACCCGCCTAACCCTAATAACCGCCCCTACTTCCCCCTAACCTAAACTCAAACCCCCTAACCTAACTAACTCCACCCCCTATCGCCTTTCCTTAACTCCACCCTACTAACTCCCCCTACCCACCCCTACAACCCTAACCCTAACTCCCACCCCCCCCTATCCCCAACCACCCCCTAACCCACCACCCTACTCCTTCCACCCCTTCGTCACACCACTCTTACCCATCCCGCATCCTCCCCCCATCACGTTCACATCACTCACGTGTCCATCGTCGTGTCGGTCTTCTGCCTTGTCGCTGGTCTCTGCTCGCGTCGCGATTGTCGATCTTCTGGGCTTGTCGGTGTCTGGCCTCATGTCTGTCGTTCTTCTTCTTCACTCGGGATCTGTCACTCGATTCCTTCCATGTGTTGGATTTGCGTCGGGTAGAACCATATATATATATATATATATATATATATATATATATATATATATATATATATATATATATATATATATATATATATATATATATATATATATATATATATATATATATATATATATATACACACACACATACATATATATAGGGTCTACTTCAGAAGATCGACAGACCATTTGATCGGAATTAATTTGGTCGAGAGCTCATTTGGTCGACAACCAGTATTCAAGGCACTTAACAGGGATTTGCCCTCCTCCCCAATGTTGTGCGACCCTGAAGTTGTTATATATAGTTAGGGGGGTGTGGGGGCACAGCCCCCCCCCACAATGGGGCTTGTGGAGGGTGAAGCTCCCTCCTATTTTCGTTTAAAATGTGTAGTTTTTCTTGTATTTCCATGCTTTTAAACAAAAATAGGTGGGAGGCTTCACCCCCCACACCCCCCACATCCCCCTAACTATATATATATATATATATATATATATATATATATATATATATATATATATATCAACTCTAAGATCGCACAGCATTGGGTAGGGAGGCAAATCCCTGTTAAATGCCTTGAATACTGGTTGCCGACCAAATGAGCTGTCGACCAACTGAATGTCGATCAAATGGTCTGTCGATCTTCTGAAGTAGACCCATATATATATATGACTGAAAGCACAATTGGTCAAATTACATTTGGTCGAAATGGAATATTGCCCCTGCCCCACTGCAGTGTGACCCTGGAGTGAGAATATAAAGTTAGGGGGTGTGTGGGGGGCACAGCCCCCCCAAATTTTGCAACCAGGTTTTACTGATATTATATGTTTCAATGTATTTTTAATGGCTACAGATGTATATAATAGTGCATAAACTTCAATTATGTTGGGGCTACACCCCCACACCCCCCTTACTGAACATTCTCACCCCAGGGTCGCATTGAAGTGGGGCAGGGGGCTAAATACCATTTTCGACCAAATGTATTTCGACCAAATGTGCTTTCAGTCAAATGAGGTTTCAGTGAAGTGGGCTGCCTGAAATAATTTTCGTCCAAATGAAATTCGACCAAATATAGTAGACCCATATATATATAT